>NW_015439876.1:48050-55820 GCF_001577835.2 Coturnix japonica | reverse complement strand
CAGCTGCACATGGAAAAGAAAAAAATTCCCCCCCCCTTTTTTTTTTGGCCAGCAAGCTGAAGGAAAGGTGATGCAATTGAATGAACAGTAAAACTCAGTGATCAACTGCATGGCATGTCCAAGCTGTGTCTATTGAGTTTTATATTTTACAGGGAATAGTTGTTCAAGAAATTATTTAGACAGAGATAGGAAAGGATAGATTGAATCACAGTGAAGGATTTGACAACAGAGTCCATCAGCATTTTGAGGAATGGAGCAAATTCCAATAATGTCCCTGTAAGTAAGAAATCAGACAGATAATTGGGAGGTATCTGACTGAACAAAGAGCAGAGGATGGGGAAATCTGGAGGGCATTGGCAGGAGCGTGTGTCCAAATGAACTGTTGAAAACATGCCCTTAACTAAGGCCATTTATTTAGGAGAGCTGGAAACACCTGGAAAATGAGGGACATCAACTAGGCAGCAGGGAAGAGCAGCGGTGGACGCTGGGCTTTAGTCGCAGGGCAATGACATTGGCACCACTGTCTGTGTCTCTGTACCTGAAGGCATTTGAATTATAGGGGTAAAAAAAAAAAAAAAAAAATAAGTAAGAAAGAGAGGCTTCAAAGACTGAGAAGCCAACTCTGAAATTGAAGGCACCATGGTTTAGAAGCACACCCAAACCCACTGCCAGGCAGTGAGAGAGAGAGAGCGAGCGTCACTTCCGTGACGTATTTCCTGCTCCGATCTTGAGGTCCTCTGGCACATGTAGTTATTCTCTGCGCTCCACATGATGTTATGATGTGGAACACCAATAGCAAAAATTACAAAATCATGAGAGACACAGACAGTGGTGCCAATGCCAGTGCCCTGTGACTAAAGGCCGGCATCCACTGCTGCTCTACCCTGCTGCCTATTTGCTGTCACTCATCCACCAGTTGTCTCCATTACTCCTATAAATATGGCTATTGTTAAGGGCATGTTTTCAGCAGGCCATCTGAACATGTGCCCCTCTTACTGCCCTCCAGATTTCCCCATCATTTGCTCTTTGATCAATCAGATACCTCCCAACTACCTGGCTGATTTCTGACTTTCAGGGAGATTACTGGAATTTGCTCCATCCCCTAAAGTCTGTTGGACTCTGTTGTCAACTCCTTCACTGTGATTCAATCTATCCTTTCCTATCTCTGTCTAACTCATTTCTTGTACAAATATTGTGAAAGACAAATCTCAACAGACTCAGCTTGGACATGGCATGCAATTGATCATTGTGTTTTACCGTTCAATCAATTTCATCACCTTTCCTTCTGTTTGTTGGCTATAAATAAAGAGAATTCTTTCCTTGACCGTGTGCAGCTGGTTCTCTGAGGAGAGTTAGTTGGAGTTGGTACAAAGGAGGTTTAACACTGAGCGGGTGACAACAGAGAAGAGTGATGTGAGGAAAAGTGATGCAAGTCCCATGGGGCCAATGAGAGTAGAAGAGGGGTGGGGAGGTTGAGGAGGAACTTTGTCCACACAGCAACAGAATAGAACTCACAGGGGACATCCTGGATTGACATCAGATGCAAAGTGCTTCTTTAACTTCTTGTATAAACATAACTATAAATAAATAGACAATAAATGCATTTTGGATTCTTGTTCCTTAAGCTCTCTCCATTTTGCTGAACAAGTCCTGAAAACCTGAAGAAGATAACAGGAAGGCACAAGGCACAAGAGGCTCCTTAAGTTATAATGGGCCCCAGGGTGCATTTGATGTTGAGTTCATCAGTCTCCAGTGCAGAGAGAAGTTTGCACAAAGTACTCAGCAAGACAAAGTGAGAAGTAACTGTGAAGTTTCTTGGATTATTAATGGGCCCACTGAGGGCCATTACCAAGTAAGCTTCCCAAGGGACTTGTTAGAGCAGATAATTGGAAGATATGACAACAGGCCACGAAAGGCTCTGGCATGGTGGCTCTGATGCTGAGAAACCCCTCCTTTGTCTTATGAAGTAGTAAGGCCAAGCCCTGATCCCCAGACCCTTGGCAAGGAGGACCTCATGCTGACTAAGGATTCTTCCTGGGGCAGTAGGATGGAGGTCTGTATGATGTTAAGTGAAAGACATGGGAAGGGAAGATCCCAGGCTCTGCATGTGTTGCAGAAATGCTGTCAAGTTCATAACCCACATGTGCCCTGTGTCTCATCACAGGATGTGGGATGTGAGAAGGGCCCCGTCTGAACAAGCAGTCAATCACAGTGAAACTGTGAACTTCAGATCTCTCAGTTCTAGTGCCCTTCTGTGCACACCCTCCCATCGCTTGATGTCCTTTATGTTCTGCAGTGCCCAGAAGTTCACTCAGTGCTCCATGTGATGCTGCAGCAGTGCAGATCAAAGAGGGATAATCCTTTCTTTCACCCAGCTGGTAATAGATTGCTTGATGCACTCCAAAGGACCATTGGCCTTCCTGACTGCCTGGACACACTGCTGACTCATGTTCAATTTGATGTTGACCAGGACCCCCAATCCTTTTCACTCAGACCTCTCTGCAGTGTCCCGTACCCAGTCTATGTTTATGTCCAGGGTTGCCCCTACCCAGGTGCACAATCAGGCACTTGTTATAAGTTTGCCTTTGGTACTTAGTACCAACTGGTACCCAGTCTTCTGACTTGTCCACATCTCTCTGCAAGACCTTTCCACCCTCAGTGGAGGCAGCAGCACCTCCTAAACTGGTCTAATCAGCAGACTTGCTCAGAACATCTTCTAGTCCTGCATGCAAATCATCTGCAAAAACATGAATGAGAAGTGGCCCTTATAATGGAACCCTGCGGAACCCTGATAGTGACCATCTAACAGCCTGATGGAACACATTGACTGTAATTCTTTGGGGCTGACCTACTGGCCAACAGCTCGCCCACCACATTCTGTTTCTGTCTGCCGTATTCAGGACATTCTGCCCAGAAGGGTGCTGTGAGAAATAGTCTCGAAAGCTCTACTGAAATCCTCAAGGATAACATCAACTGTCTACCCTTGGTCAACTAATTCACTAACCTTGTCATAAGAAGACCTATAGTCAAACAGGACCTTCCCCTCCGGAACTTGCGTTGGCTGCAACCAATGACAGAATTGTCCTTCAGATGGCTTTCCATAACTCCCACCATCACTTTCTCCATATTTTTACCAGGCACTGGAGTGAGACTGACAAGTCCATAATTGCCCCTGTCATCTTTCTTGCTCTTCCTTACAATGAGACAACATTTGCCAGCTTCCCGTCAACTGGTATGACCCTAGACTTATTTAGATGCAATTGAAATGCGAGCCCAGAGCATACTAAGGTGTCATCATTGCAAGAACATAGATGTGCCATAGCTTTGCAGTGCCTTGAACTCTGGAGTATGCCACAGAAGGAGCATAGAGAAAGACTGGCCTCTTCTGTTTTCAAGCAGAATAACACTGCATGATACATGGGGACTGTGTCTCTGCTCTGCTATGCTCTGCTCGCAGGGGAAAGGTGCAGGGGGTTGCTCTCATTTCAGTGCTCATATCTGAGGTGTGGGGTCAAAGTGGAGAGACAGGGCTCTTTTCAGCAGTGTGTGGAGAAAAGACAAGGGGACATGGACAGAAACTGGAGCATAGGAAGTTCGGCATGAATGTGTGCAAGAACATCTTTACAGTGAGGGTGATGGAACCCTGGAACAGGCTGCCCAAGGGGTTGGGGAGTCTTCTTCTCTGGAGATATTCAAGACCCGCCTGGATGCCCACCTGTGTGCCTACCTGGTGTTCCCCAGGGGTCTGTGCTGGGGCCAGTTCTCTTTAGTATCTTTATTGATGACCTGAATGAGGGCACTGAGTGCATCCTATGTAGGTTTGCAAATTACACCAAATTGGCTGGGAGTGTGGATGTGCCTGAAGTTAGCAAGGCCCTACTGAGGGATCTGGACAGGCTGGAGAGCTGGGCTGAAGCCAATGGGATGAGGTTCACCAAGACCAAATGCCACATCCTGAACTTTGGGACCTGGAATGGACTGTCCAGGGTACGGGTGGATTCACCGACCCTGGAGGTGTTCCAGGAATCATTGGATGTTGCGTTGAGGGACATGGTTTAGTGGGAGCTGTTGGTGATAGGTGAACAGCCAGACTGGATGATCTTTTAGGTCTTTTCCAACCTTGGTGATTCTATGATTCTATGATATTCTGTCCTTGTATGAGTGCCCTCTTTGAGCAAACACTTTCTGGGAGGACTCAGCACATGTCTGGAATTAGTCACTGACCACTAAATCTGTTGAATTTAACACCATATTGGGTCTTGAGAAACAAGTCCTGTGGCAGCATGGCACCCCAGAAAGAAGAGTCTGATAACGGGATGACTTTCAAAAATTCCCTTATAAATACTTGGGCGAAAGATCATGGCATTGTGTGGATTTATCATATCCCCTACCATGCACCAGCTACTGGTAAAAGAGATCAATACAATGGGTTGTTGAAAACTATGTTGAAAGCAATGGGAGGTGGAACACTGAAGCACTGGGTAAAGCATTTGGCAGAAGCCACTTGGTTGGTCAGTACTAGAGGATCTGTCAATTGTGATGGTCCTAGCCAATCCAGCCCCCTGTATACTGCAGAGGGAGATGAGGTCCCTGTTGTACATGTAAAGAATATGTTGGGAAAAGCTTTTGGGGCTCTTCCAGCCTCTGGAAAGGGCAAACCTGTCCGTGGAACTGTTTTTGCCCAGGGACCTGGGTGCGCTTGGTGGGCGATGCAGAGAGATGGGGATGTTCAATGTGTACCACAAGGGAATTTGATGTTGGGGGAGTGCAGTCAGTAATTCCGTGTATATATATATGTATAAAGAACTGTGTGCGTAATGCATTTTAATTACTGTTTATTTGCATTCAGATATGTTTTCTAAGCATGATATAGTGATGTAGAATAGAGGGTGGAATGTCTTGGTTTTGTCATTTTTCCTATTGGTATTCCATATATAGTAGTTAGTAAAACAAGTTTTCCTCCTTAGGTCGTTGCTGCTGCTCTGTTTGTTTCCTTGAGCCCAGCTCCCATCTCCCCCATTCCTTTTTCCCTTCCCATTTGTTTGGGGCCATGGGGCCCACGGGCCTACTGCTCCCCCTGTCGTGGACACAGACTGATCTAGATAACTCCATGACAGTGCCAGCAAGGAGACCAGCCCTGACACAGCCGTTCATATTGCTGGCTACTGACTGCTGTCCTGAAGTGCTGCTGTAGAGACAACAGAACTGTTGTGAGACACACAAGGCCTGCAGAAAAGAGAGGACTTGAGAGTACTGTGGCTGTATAAATGGACCAGGATTGAAAAGGTCACGTTGTGCTGCTGTCCATGGCTGTACCTCCCCCAGACCCAGACAAGGTAGGAAGAGAGAAGAGCGAAGGAAAAGTCTATTTTTAAAGCTTATTATTAATCTCTTAACCTATTCACGGAATATGGTTCCATGTTTCTTTGAGCTCCTGAAGTAAGAAAATGGAAATTAGGTAGGAAAGAAGTAGTGAAATAAACTGCAACTTATTTGCAGATTACAGTAATACAAAAAATCAAAAATACAAAAATAATGGAACATAAAGAACCATCACTGAGAGTTGTGTGAGGAAGATGGGCACTTTATGGAAGCTGGAATAGTGCGTATTGCACCAGTTTGCTGAGAGCCTGCTTGATCTCCCTGTTCCTCATGCTGTAGATAATAGGGTTCACTGTTGGAGGAACTACGGAGTACAGAAGTGCCACTGTCAGATCCAGGAGTGGAGAGGAAATGGACGGGGGCTTCAGGCTGGCAAAAATTCCAGTGCTGACAAATAAGGAGACCACGGCCAGGTGAGGGAGGCATGTGGAGAAAGTTTTGTGCTATCCCTGATCAGAGGGCATCCTCAGCACGGCAAGGAAGATCTGCACATACGACACAACTATGAAAACTATGAAAACAAAACACCCAAAGACTACACTGGCACTAAAAAAGATAAACACAACTTCCTTAAGATAGGAGGCTGAGCAGGAGAGCTTGAGGATCTTGGGGATTTCACAGAAAAACTGGTTCACAACATTGCCTTGGCAGAGAGGCAGTGAAAATGTACTGGCAGTGTGCAACAAAGAATTGAGAACCCCAGTGCCCCAGGCAGCTGCTGCCATGGTGGCACAAGCTCTGCTGTCCATTAAGGTCCCGTAGTGCAGGGGCTTGCAGATGGCAACATAGCGGTCATCAAAGGACATGATGGTGAGAAGGGAATACTCTGCTGACATGAAGAAGGTAAAGAGCTGTGCAGCAGATCCTGTAGGAGATGGCCCTGTTGTCCCAGAGGGTGTTGGCCATGGCTTTGGGGAGAGTGGTGGAGATGCGCCCAGGTCGAGGAGGGCCAGGTTGAGGAGGAAGAAGTACATGGGGGTGTGCAGGGCGGTCGCAGGCTACGGCTGTGCTGATGAGGCCGTTGCCCAGGAGGGCAGCCAGGTAGATGCCCAGGAAGAGCCAGAAGTGCAGGAGCTGCAGCTGCCGCGTGTCTGCAATGGCCGGGGAACTCGCTGATGGAGCTGCTGTTGGACATCTGCTTTTGTTCCTGGGCTTTGAGTCCTGCTCAGAGTGCAGAAGATAATGACAAGTCCAGACGATTCTTATAGACACTCCTACTATACTATGAAAAGTTTTCATTCTCCATGAAAATATTCCATATATTATATGGATATGGATGGTTTGGGGATATGATTAGGAAATGAGAAGAAAGTAAGATCTCCCTAAGCTTCATGTTCTGGAGTTAAATGAACATTTCCCAAAGGTAAATGAAATGATTTACAGTACAGCAGAAATCAGAAAGGAGGACTTTTATAGTGGAACTTTTCTGCAGTACCTGGATGCCACAGCAACAAAAAAGAACTGTGTAATGGTCTGTGAGTTTGCTGAGTTTCTTGGTTTACAGAAAGCACAAATAACTATAACAGCAAGTGACATATTTGGGAAATGAGATTACAGCTGGACTTTGAACCTTAAGGACTGCCAGGAAAAAAGTCATCTGCCAAACCCCTGAGCTGCAAATTGCCAAGGAAGTGAGTAAGGGATGGCCAGGGTGCCTGAGGGCGGTGGCTGCACTGGTCCTTAATATTCAAGAAGCTTTTAAATCTACATTGGGCCAAAGGATACCAGTTTTAATATCTCATACAGTGTTTACTGTATTGGAGGCAAAAGGGGGACATTGGCTCTCACCCCAAAGATTCCTGAAATACCAGGCCATCCTGGTAGAGCAGGGTGATGTAGAAATAATTGTGACTAATATTGTCAACCCAGTATCTTTCCTTAGTGGAACTCCCGGAGAACCAGTATCTGACTTGGAAACAACTGAAGCTGCACATTGCAGCCAGTCAGTCGAACCTGACAAACCCTTAGAAGATGCAGAAGATGCCTGCTTCACCAACATCTACAAGGAGACTGTAAGGGAGGACATGCAGGAACTGCTACTGACCAGGATCCAAGGACTATCAGCACAAACATCACCTTTGAAACTTCCAGTTCACCCATTTCAAGCCAGGACTGGATGCTGATCCAGACTGGGAAGGAGACAAAGCTGCAACCTGACTGGGAAGGAGTATTCCAAGTACTTCTAATGACTGAAACAGCTGTGAGGATGGGCAAGAAAGGATGGACTCACAACACTTGGGTAAAGGCATCCACTAGCCCTAAGGTGTGGGAAGTGGTTGCCACAGAAGTACCTTCAAAGGTAAGAATTAGAAGGACACTTATGGGGCAGCTATGGGGCACTTATGGTGCTGCTATGGGGAACTTATGGGGCTCTTATGGGGCAGCTAT
>NW_015439876.1:43740-44723 GCF_001577835.2 Coturnix japonica | reverse complement strand
TATGGGGCTGCTATGAAGCTCTTATGGGGCTTGTATGGGGCACTTGTGAGGCAGCTATGGGGCAGCTATGGGTCACTTATGGGGCCCTTATGGGGCAGCTATGGGACAGCTATGGGGCTGCAATGGGGCACTTATTGGGTAGCTATGAAGCACTTCTGGGGCTGCAGTGGGGCACTATGGGGCTGCTATGGGGCAGCCATGGGGCACTTATGGGGCAGCTATGGTGCTTCTATGGGGCTGCTTTGGTGCACTTATTGGCAGCTATGGGGCACTAATATGGCTGTTATGGTGCACTTATGGAGCAGCTATAGTGCACTTATGGGGCAGCTATGGGGCTGTTATGGGGCAGCTATGCAGCACTTATGGGGCTGCTATGAGGCACTTATTTGGCTGCTAATGGGCACTTATTAGGAACTTATGGGGCACTAATATGGCTGTTATGGGGCACTTATGGGGCAGCTATGGGGCACCTAGGGGCCACCTATGGGGCACTTATGGGGCAACTATGGGGCTGTTATGGGGCAGCTATGCGGCACTTATGGGGCTGCTATGGGGCACTTACTTGGCTGCCATTGGGCACTTATTAGGCACTTATGAGGCAGCTATGTGGCACTTATGGGATAGTTATGGGGCAGCTATGGAACACTTATGGGGCAGCTATGGGGCACTCATGACGCACTTATGAGACTTCTATGGGGCAGCTATGGGGCATCTATGGGGCAATTATGGGGCTCCTTTGTGGCAGCTATGGGGCACTTATGGGACTGCTATGGGACAGCAATGGGGCACTTATTTGGCAGCTATGTGGCAGCTATGGGGCACTTATGGGTCACTGTCACGGGTTACTTAGATTTACCTATGCCCAGTCCATGATTACCTCTAGGATTCCTGGACGATTGAGGTTTCCCATTCACGCTCGCTGTGAAATCAGCGTAATCCACTTGCTCCAGGTGACATCGGTAGAATGATGGGTGGAGGGAACC
>NW_015439876.1:42531-42986 GCF_001577835.2 Coturnix japonica | reverse complement strand
TGATCAGCTCCTTCATTAGAACTGGTGACCCGTACGGTGATTGACCTTCATCAGTTGTTTCTGATACTACTACGGGATCATCATGATTAGTTGATGGAAACAATTTCTTGCACATTTCATCTTCTCGGTCTTCTAGCCGTGAGATGGCAGAAACTGCGGCATGCAGTTGAGGGAGCTGCTGATCGGTGGTTTGAAGCATTATAATCAGCTCAACAACTTGGGGCTGTCTGTCCTCGAATCCTTTAGATCCTGTTACCAATGACTGTGCAGTTCTCTCTGGTGCTGCACTTGTGATTTTCTGCCACATGTCAGGATCGGCCCTCACTCTCTCAGGGTCAAGTTCGCTTGGATCAGGGCTGTACAACATTTCCACCATGGCCAATTCCCTCAGGCACTGAATACCTTTTTGGATGGTATTCCAATTATCAAATTTAGGCTTCAAAGCATCCTTATAG
>NW_015439876.1:29670-41984 GCF_001577835.2 Coturnix japonica | reverse complement strand
TTTACCTCCTTAGATCTCTGACCCAAATACTCACTTAATTTCTCAGGGTCCCTTAGTTGTTCAAGAGTGAATTCCCATGACACTGCGGGTCCCCATGCTTCTAAGACTTTTCCTAAACCTTTCCATATTCCCTGCCAGTCATCATTCTCTGGTTCTGGAGGAGACTTCCGCATAGAATGAAAGCATAGGAATATATATGCATTCTTTGATAGTGATAACATGGCTACAAGTATGAGTGCTATCTCAGTTATTGAAAGGCGTGTGAAATATGAGAGTACAACCTAAAAAAAGCAGGTTTTTTTAGCCTGTACAATGGATTAAACATGGTGGTGTTTATAGAATTGCCCATTCCATCTGGGATGCAAGTATTTGTAAGATTTGCAATTCCATCTGGGATGCAAGTGTTTGTAAGATTCACAATTCCATCTGGGGTGTAGATGCCAAAATTCGGACCATACCACATCTCATATTAGTACAAGGCAGGCGTCTCCATCAGTATCCACCTTATTATGCATATACCTGCACAATTCCACAACACCAAATTATGGTGTTTAATAGTTGACCAATACTTTGAGAAGATCATAATTGCTTTCAAATCCTTAAACAGAGCAACTGGGATGAAGAGTGGATTCATTCTGGCAGGCTCTGTAAAAGTCAGAGCTAGCTAGCTTTGCTCTAAGGAGAAAGAAATCCCTTTGTTTTCTATACAAAAGTTAGATAGCAATGCTGAGAATGTGCAGCTGCCCTTAATGTTGACAATTTGTCTGGTATTTCAAGGTCACGTTCTCAGTGAGCAGCTATGAAAAAGATAACACTCCCGTAACGAAGCTAACAAAGCTCTTTAAGAGCAAAGAGAGTCGTTCTAAAAGCTAAAAAGCTCTATGCCCGCATTCTCCACCAAAAAAATCTGTCACGGGTTACTTAGATTTACCTATGCCCATTACAGGGGAAGCCACCCCGTGGGCAGTCCCCGAAAACCGAGAGTCCTACTGTGAACTCTAGGCGACCCGGCTGGAACGCTTCCCACTCTCCGAGAAGTTCGAGAGAAGAAGGAGGGCACTCCAGCCTGGGAACGAGATTATACAGCGTCCTGGTCCCGTGACTTATCATTAACCCTGTTGTTCTCTGGGATATGTAGTCTTCTTCTGTGGACTGCACATTCAATAGAAGTATCCATACTTTACATGATGTTATGATGTGGAATACTGATAGCAAAATTACAAAATTACAAAACCATGACAGTCACTTATGAGGCACTTATGGGGCAGCTATGGGGCACTTATGGGGCAGCTATGGGACACTTATGGGGCACTTATGGGGCTGCAATGAGGCAGCTATGGGACACTTATGGGGCATCTATGGGGATCCTATGGGGCAGTAATGGGGCATCTATGGGGCACTTATGGGAAACTTACGGGGCAGGCATGGGACACTTATGGGGCTGCTATGGGGCTCCTATTGGGCACTTATGGGGCAGCTATAAGGCAGCTATCGGGCACTTATGGGGCTGCAATGTGTGACTTATGGGTCTTCTATGGGGCATTTATGAGGCAGCTATGGGGCACTTATAGGGCAGCTTTGGGGTAGCTATGGGGCACTTATTGGGCAGCTTTGGGGTAGCTATGGGGCACTTATTGGGCACTTATGGTGCAGCTATTGGGCACTTATGGGGCAGCTGTGGGTCTCCTATGTGGCTCTTATGTGGCACTTATGTAGCAGCTATGAGACAGTTATGGGGCTGCTATGGGGCATCTATGGGGGAGGTATGGGCATTTATGGAGCTGCTATGGGGCAGCTATGGGACACTTATGGGGCAGCTTTTTGGCAGATATGGGGCACTTATGGGGCAGCTATGGGGCTGCTATGCGGCTGCTAAGGGGAAGCTATGGGGCACTTATGTGGCTGGTATTGGGAAGCTATGGGGCACTTATGGGGCAGCTGTGGGCACTTATGGGGCATCTATTGTGCTCCTATTGGGCACTTATGGGGAGCTACAAGGCTCCTATGGGGCACTTATGGGGCTCCTATGGGGCACTTATGGGGCAGCTATGGGGCGCTCATGGGGCACTTATTTGGCAGCTATGGTGCAGCTATGGGGCATTTATGGGGCAGTGTCATGTTTAAACAAAAATCTACCTGCGTCCATGACAGGGGCATAGGGCCCTGCAGGGACCCTATGCCAAAATGATAAAAGTTAATTAGGAAAAGAAAACAGAGGCAACGATCTAAGGAGGCCCAATTATTTACTAAATACTATATTGAAATACAGGATAACACAATATAATATAATATAATTGCAATTAAGCTAACGAATCAAGCAAAATAGGAGAGAGAATGGGTCCCGAAACTGAGAGGCCTACTGTAAACTCTAGGTGAAATGGCGGAAGGCTCCCACACACTCCCCTGAACGCCAGAACTTGAAAGATGTCAGTCCAGCCTGCGAGAGAGTTAATATAGTGTCCAGGTCCCGTGACCCAACTCTGACTGTGATGTTCTCTGGGAGATGTAGTCGTCTTCTGTAGGTTGCAGATTCAGAAAAATTATTCATTCCTTATATGATGTTATGATGTGGAATACTGATAGCAAAATTACAAAATTATTAAACCATGACACACAGTTATTAAAATAAGTTTTACTTCTCAGGTCATTGCAGCTGCTCTGTTTGTTTCCTTGAGCCCAGCTCCCATCTCCACCGTTCCTTATTCCCTTCCCATTTGTTTGGAGCCAGGGGGCCCACGGGCCTACTGCCCCCCTATCAGGGTCATAGACTGATCTAGATAACTCCATGGCAGTGCCAGCAAGGAGACCAGCCCTGACACAGCTGTTCATATTGCGGACTACTGACTACTGTCCCAGAGTGCTGCTGTAGAGACAACAGGGCTGTCGTCAGACACACAAGAGCTTCAGGACTGCACAAATGAGAGGACTTGAGAGCACTGTGGCAGTATAACGAGAGCATGATTGAAAAGAGTTGGTTGTTCTGCTGTCCGTGGCTGTATCTACCCTAGATCCAGACAAAATAGGAAGAGTGAAGAGCTAAGGAAAAGATTGTTTTTAAAACATTTTATTTATCTCTTAACTGATTCAGGGAATCAGTTCCATGTTTACACGAGCTCTTGGAGTGAGAAAATGGAAAATAGGTGGGAAAGAAGTGAAATAATTTGCAACATGTTTCTGCAGATTGCTGTATAAAACACAATCAAACCATCAAATATGCATAAAAGATAAAGGAGAATCACTGGAAATTGTGTGAGGAAGATGTGAACTTTATGGAAGCAAGAACAGTACATACTGCAATACCTTCCTGAGAGCGTGTTTGATCTCCCTGTTCCTCATGCTGTAGATAATAGGGTTCAGTGTTGGAGGAACCACTGAGTACAGAAGTGACACCATCAGGTCCATGGATGGGGATGAGAGTGAGGGGGGCTTCAGGTGGGCAAAAGCTCCAGTGCTGACAAATAGGGAGACCACGGCCAGATGAGGGAGGCACGTGGAGAAGGTTTTGTGCCGTCCCTGTCCAGAGGGCATCCTCAGCACAGACATGAAGATCTGCACATACGACACCACTATGAAAATAAAGCAGCCAAAGGCTAAACTGATAGTCAAAATGATAAACACAACTTCCCTGAGGTAGGAGGCTGAGCAGGAGAGCTTGAGGATCTGGGGGATTTCACAGAAAAACTGGTTCACAACATTGCCTTGACAGAGAGGCAGTGAAAACGTACTGGCAGTATGCAGCAGGGAATTCAGAACCCCAGTGCCCCAGGCAGCTGCTGCCATGGTGGCAACAGCTCTGCTGTCCATCAAGGTACTGTAGCGCAGGGGCTTGCAGATGGCAACGTAGCGGTCATAGCACATGATGGTGAGAAGGGATAATTCTGCTGAGATGAAGAAGGAAATTGAAAAGATCTGTGCAGCACATCCTGCGTAGGAGATGGCCCTGGTGTCCCAGAGGGCGTTGGCCATGGCTTTGGGGAGAGTGGTGGAGATGCAGCCCAGGTCGAGGAGGGCCAGGTTGAGGAGGAAGAAGTACATGGGGGTGTGCAGGCGGCGGTCGCAGGCTACGGCTGTGCTGATGAGGCCGTTGCCCAGGAGGGCAGCCAGGTAGATGCCCAGGAAGAGCCAGAAGTGCAGGAGCTGCAGCTGCTGTGTGTCTGCTAACGGCAGCAGGAGGAACTCGCTGATGGAGCTGCTGTTGGACATCTGCTTTGTTGGGCTTGGAGTCCTGTTCAGAGCGCAGAAGATAATGTCAAGTCCATACCATTCCCAAAGACAATCCTCCTGCTGTATTGTAAAAGATTTTCTTTCCCTTTGCAAAATGTTCATTTAACTCCAGAATTTGAATTTATTTTGAAGAGCTTCACCAGCCCTATAACAGTGGAAGATTAGGCAGCTCTTACTTTATTTTCATTTCCTAATCATATCCTCTTTGGTATTTTCCTCTTTACTCCATCTTCTCTTTGAGATCCCAGCCCCAGCCTCTGTGCACTTCACTTTGTCTTAGAGAAATCAGCCTGTTTGCAGGTGAAGTGAACTATTAATATCTGCAGATATTACGAGAATTGAAACTGATGTATCCGTTTAGGAAAGAAAGGCTGAAAGCACAACTTGTGTGACTGTTCACAAAACAAGTGATGGATTGAAGAAATACCGGGGAGTCTCAGAACTGTGTTTATATTCGGCAGCCTAATTTAGATTTTTGCCTTCAATCCTCTTCCTCAAGAACAGGAAATGAAAATTCCCTGTCTTTGCTCTCCTCTTGCAAAGTGCCCTTACAAACATTCAGTTGTGCAGTGGAGCTGTGATCTCCCTGCCCCAGGCTTGTGCTGTGGCAGCACAAGCCCTGCCGGGGGGCTCCTTCCCCCCCACACCACACGTCTCCCCTTAGCACCCTGGGCAGCTCCCCGGGCAGGCTGAGTGCTGAGCCTGGCAGGCGGCAGAGTCCCATACCCGGCACACAGCCCCTGGGGCACAGCAGGGACCCTGCTCTGTAGGACAGCCCTGGGCACCCGCCTGCAGCCCTGGCTGCACAGCCTGCAGCTGTGCTGGGACATGCAGCCCTCAGGGCTGTGCTCTGACACTGCAGCACAGAAGCCCTCAGTTAAAGCAGAAGGCTTTTTCCATAGTAAAGAAACATGCAGAGCCTGAAGCCAGATCTGCTACAAGATGCCTCAGATTAAGTTAACCCTATATGAAAAACAGCTCATGGGCTGCAGTGAGACTTACCGTGTCATGGTCTGTTTGGAATATTCCTGCTGTGAGCTCACAGCCCACTCATCCTGTAAGCTCTCTCCAATTTCTCTCCTCTGCTTCTGTCATCTGCAGGCTGTGCTGTGCACAAGAGCTGCTCCTGGGCACAGCTGTCTCTCTGCAGCCCTGCACACTTTTATGAGCTCCCTGTGTCCCAGGAGCCTGGCCCAGCTCAGCAGCAGAAGATGTAATGTTTATCCTTCCCACTTGTCTCCCCTGAGTTGTCCCCGGGTCTTCTTGGCCAACAGCTCCTGAAAGACAACAGCATCATGACTGTACATTGAAATCTGTAGAATTTAAGACCAGATACAAAGTGGTCAGTGACAAATTATAAACATGTGGTGAGTCCTTCCAGAGAGTGTTTGCTGGAACAAAAAGGGCACACAGACAAGGGCAGGATATCATAGAATCTTAGAATCATCAAGATTGGAAAAGACCTAAAATATCACCCAGTCCAACTGTTCACCTGTCTCCAGTAGCTCCCATAAATCCATGTCCCTCAACACAACATCCAATTTTTCCTAGAACACCTCCAGGGTTGGTGACTCCACTACCCCCACAGGCACTCCATTGCATGTCCCAAAGTGCAGTACGTGGCTTTTGGTCTATGTGAACCCCATCCCATTGGCTTCAGCTCAGCTCTCCAGACTGTCCAGATCCCTCAGTAGGGCCAGATAACCCAGATAGATCCACACTCCCAGCCAATCTGGTGTCATCTGAAAACTCTCCTAGGGTGCACTCAGTACTTTCATCCAGGTCAGTAATGAAGATACTGAAGAGCAAAGGCACCAGCACTGACACCTGGAAAACACCAAGTAGGTGTCCAGGCGGGTCTTGAATATCTCCAGAGAAGGAGACTCCACAACCCCCTTGGGAAGCCTGTTGCAATGCTCCATCACCCTCACCATAAAGTTCTTGCACACAATCATGCGGAAGTTCCTATGCTCCAGTTTCTGTCCATATCCCCTTGTCCTGTCTCCATACACTGATTAAAAGAGTCTGGTCTCACCACTTCGCCCCCCACACCTCAGATATTTATAGACCTGGTTTGGGTCCCCTCTCAGTCTTCTTTTCTCAAGGCTAAACAGACACAGCTCACTTAGCCTTTCTTCATACGGGAGATGTTCCATGCCCTTCACTATCTTTGTGGCCCTCCATTGTATGCTTTCCAAGAGATCCGTGTCTTTTTTGTACTGGGAAGCCCAGAACTGGACACAGTACTCCAGATGAGGCCTTACCAGGGCAGAGTAGATGGGGAAGATCACCTCCCTCGACCTGCTGGACACGCTCTTTTTCATGTACCCCAAAATGCAATTGGCCTTTTTGGCCACGAGGGCACACTGCTGCCTCATGGCCAACCTCTCATCCATCAGGACACCCACTTCCCTCTCTGCAGAGCTCCTCTCCAGCAGCTCATCCCCCAGCCTGTCCTGGTGCATGAAATTATTCCTCCCTAGGTGCAAGACTCTACATTTGCTTTTGTTAAACCCCATCTGGTTTCTTACTGCCCAGCTTTCCAGCCTGTCCTGGTCTCACTGAATGGCAGCACAGCCTTCAGGCATGTCAGCCAGTCCTACCAACTTCATATCAACAGACAACTTTCTATGGGTGGCCACAATACCCTTGTCAAGGTCACTGATGAAGATGCTGAACAAGACCGGACCCAGCACCAACCCCTGGGGAATACCACTACTTACAATTCTCCAAATAGACTCTGCACCACCACCACCAACACTTTGTGCTCTGCCAGTCAGCCATTTCTCAACCCACCTCACTGTCCACTCATCTATCCTACACTTCATCAGCTTTGTTATAAGGATATCTTGGCAGACAGTATCAAATGCCTTACTGAAATCAAGGTAGATGACATCCACCGTTCTCCCCCAATCCACCCAGCCAGTGACAATGTCACAGAAGGCTACCATGTTGGTCAAACATGACCTCCCCTTGGTGGACCCATGCTGACTACTCCTGATAATCTCCATTTCTTCCAGTTGTCCGGAGATGGCATCCAGTACCAGCTGTTCCATCACCTATCCAGGGACAGAGGTGAAGATGACTAGCCTGTAAATACCTGGATCTTTCTTCCTGCTCTTTTTGAAGACCAGAGTGACATCGGCTATCCTCCAGTCTTCAGGCACCTCTCCCATGCCCGAAGACCTCTCAAAGATGATAGAATGTGGTGCAGCAATCACCTCTGCCAGCTTCCTCATCACCCATGGATGCACCCCATCGGGTCCCATGGATTTATGAACATCGGTGTGGCCTAGGCACCCACAAACCACCTCTTCCCTGACTAAAGGCAAGTCTTCCATTCCCAGACCCTCTCACTAAGCTCCAGGTTCTGGGATTCCTGAAGGAGAGCCTTTTCACCGCAGACAGAAGCAAGGAAGGCCTTCAGTAACTCCATCTTCTCAGAATCCCCTGTTACCAGAACACCGCCCTCACTTTACAGGGGACCCACAGTCTCCCTAGTCTTCCTTTTACTCTTTACATACTTTAAAAAACCTTTTTTATCATTCTTTTTATTGAGTGTCAACCCATTTTTCATACTATGTTCTGCTTGCAAGGACGTATGTGAGGGATATGGGCCAGTCAGTGCTATTTCTGTGGTGAGGTGTTTATAACTGAACAATACAGACTGTTAATGGAAAGATATATGGTATTAAGGGTGTTTATGGGAACTGAAGAACTGTATTGTTTGACAAACTGTTTTGAAGGTATATGAAAGTGTAAATGTTAATCACATATGGAAGTGTCCTTGACAGTATGTGGAAGCGTATCTGAGGGTAAAAATAGTGGAATAGTTTACAGAGGAAAAAGGGTTAAAAATAAAATGAGTTTATCTGCACTGACATGACAGCAACCCCCTGCACCTTTCCACTGAGAGCAGAGCAGAGCAGAGACACAGTCCCCATGTATGAGGTTGTGTTATTCTGCTTACAAAATGGATGAGCTCACAACAGAAGAGGCAGATCTGTTGTACTCCATCTGTGGCTTACTCTGGAGTTCAAGGCATTGCAAAGCTATGGCATATCTACGTTCTTGCACTGATGACACCTTAGTATGCTCTGGACTCGCATTTCAATTGCATCTAAAGAAGTCTAGGGTCATGCCAGCTGACAAGAAGCTGGCAAATTTTGACTCATTGTAAGGAAGAGCAAGAAAGATGACAGAGGCAATTATGGACCTGTCAGTCTCACTCCAGAGCCTGGTAAAATTATGGAGAAAATGATGGTGGGAGTTATGGAAAAACAGCTGAAGGACAATTCTGTCATTGGTCGCAGCCAACACAAGTTTGTGAGGCGAAGGTCCTGTTTAATTTAAGCTCATTTTGTGACACAGTTATCCGTTTAGTTGACCAAGGGAAGCCAGTTGATGTAATCCTTGAGGATTTCAGTGGAGATTTTGATACTGTTTCTCACAACAACCTTCTGGACAGAATGTTCTGCATGCAGCTAGACAGAAACACAACATGGTGGCTGATCAGTTGGCCGACAGGTGAGGCACAAAGGATTATAGTCAATGGGTTGATGGTTGATGGAACCATCAAGTTGGTAGATGGTCACTGTCATGTTTTCCCACGGCTCATTTTTAGGGCCTCAAGTTTTTGCGGATGACTTGCATGCAGGACTAGAAGATGTTCTGAGCAAGTTTGCTGATGATACCAGATGAGGAGGTGCTGTTACCTCCACTGAGGGTGGAGAGGACTTGCAGAGAGATGTGGACAAGTCAGAGAACTGGGTACCAGTTGGTACTAAGCACCAAGTGCATAAAGCATAAAAAGAACAAGTGCCTGACTGTTTACCTGGGCAGGGGCAACACTGGACATACACACTGACTGCATATGGGACACTGGAGAGTGGTCTGACTGAAAAGGATTGGGGTCCTGGTCAACATCAAATTGAATGTGAGTCAACAGTGTGCTCAGGCAGCCAGGAAGGCCAATGGTCCCCTGGAGCACATCAAACAAGTTATTGCCAGCTGGGTGAGGGAAAAGGTCGTCCCTCTCTGCTCTGCACTGCAGAGATAAAGTACATCAAACTATGGGAGGGTGTGCAAAGGAGGGCACTGGAACTGAGAGATCTGAAGTTCAGAGTTTCACAGGGATTGACTGCTTGTTCAGACTGGGCCCTTCTCACATCCCACATCCTGCGATGAAACACAGGGCACACACGGGACATGAACTTCACAGCATCCTTACACCCCATGCAGAGCCTGGGTTCTTCTGTCCCCATGGCTTTTGTTTAACATCATACAGACCTCCATCCCACTGCCCCAGGAAGGGCCCGGAGCCAACATGAGAGACAGGATCTCCCTGCTAAGGATCTGGGAATCAGGGCTTGGCCTGTCTGCTTCATAAGGCAAAGGAATTGTTTCTTAGCATCAGAGCCACCATGCCAGTGCCTTTGCCTGCCTGTAGTCATGGCTTCCAATTATCTCCTCTAACAAGTCCCTAGGAAAGCCTGCTTACTAATGGCCCTCAGTGGGCCCATTAATACTCCAAGAAACTTCACTGTTACTTCTGACTTTGTCTTGCCAAGTACTTTATGCAAACTTCTCTCTGCACTGGAGGTTGATGGACTCAGCACCAAATGCACCCTGGGGCCCATTATAAACTAAAGAGTCCTCCTGTGTTTTGTGCCTTCCTGTCATCTTCTGTAGGTTTTCAGAATTTGTTCAGCAAAATGGAGAGGTATCTGAAGAGAGCTTAAAGAGCCAAAGTCCAGCAGACAATTATTGTTTATGTATTTATAGTTGTGTTTAAACAAGAAGTTAAAGCAGCACTGTGCAACTGATATCAATCCAGGATGTCCCCAATGAGTTCCATTCTGTTTCTGTGTGGACAAAGTTCCTCCTCAACATCCCCACCCCATTTCTATTCACATTGGCCCCAATGGGACTTGCATCACTTTTCCTCACATCACTCTTCTCCTCTGCCTTCACCCGCTCAGCGTTAATTCTCCTTTGCACCAACTCCCACTGGCTTTCCACAGAGAACCAGCTGCAAATGGAAAAGGAAAGATTTCTCTTTTTTTTTTTTTTGGCCAGAAAATGAAAGGAAAGGTGATGCAATTGAGTGAACTCATGAGACACAGTGATCAACTGCATGCCATGTCCAAGCTGCTTCTATTGAGGTCTGTCTTTCACAGGGAATACTTGTACAAGAAAGAAGTTAGATGCCCGGCTTTAGTCACAGGGCATTGTCACTGGCACCACTGTCTGTGTCCCTGTATCTGAAGGTATCTGTGTACTGCAGACATTGTTCTGGAAAACATCTTAATTACAGGGGAAAAAAAAAAAAAAAAAAAAGACACAAAATCCCCTCAAAGACTCATATTTACATGTGAGTATATTTGTGGCTGACCACATCATAAGGCAGAAGACTAGAGGCCATGAGAGCCTCAACTGCTGCCATAGTCACTGGAGAGCGCAAGCCTTTGTTTTTGACCAAATCCGCAAGGCGAGTGACCGCCTTAGAGTTTAAAGGGGTCCAAGCTGTACCCTCTGTATTCACTGTTACTGGAAAGGCAAACGTATCCATCACATCGGCTGCTCTGAGATCCTCCCTCACCCGAGCCCAGTCAGTGAGTGTGGGCGGGCTCCACGGGCCAGATGCCACAGGACCACACCCCTCCTGGGCGTGTCCCGGGGCCGTCTGCATCGAAGTGCTACGCCCACATCCAGTGCCCTGCTGGGCGGAGTGATCCGCCCCTTCAGGGGAGTGGCTAGAACAACAGGCAGGACCAGACAGTAACGAAGTACCACCCCCTCCCTCCCCTTGCTGGGCGGAGTGATCCGCCCCTTCAGGGGAGTGACTAGAGCAACAGGCAGAACCTGGCAGTGAGACAGTACCATCCTCCCCCACTGCCCTCTTATCAGTTGTGCAGAGAGCAACAGTACATTCCACCGAGGGTCCCCCTCCCCCTTCATCCATAAATGATTTTAATGAAGGATATAGTCTCCGTGCTGGATAGGGAGGTGGGGGCGGGGTGTACTCTGGAGCTGAGTGGTCTTGTTCAACTTCCTCCTTCTTTGTTCTTGAAGGTGTTACGTCAGTTGGAGCCGAGGGGGTCGGCGCCATCTTCTCCTCCTTTGGATCTGTAGGAGAGATGAGACCCCCCCCCGGTTCCCCTCGCCCCCAACCCCAACAGTTCCCTAGCCTGATCTCCCACAATCTTCTCTTCCCTTGCCGCCTTAAGCGCCTCCAAGACTAATCCCCAGACCTTGAACTCTGTAACTTTTCGAGTGGCCAGCACCCTTTGTGAAAACGCCATTGTGAGCACATCCCAATTATTGGGATCATATAAATCAGAGGGGGATGTTAACATCCCCTCCTTCTCCAGCAGCGAAAGAACTGCAGTGACCTCCTTCTTAGAAGGAACATCCTTCCCACAGTGAGTTCTACATGCATGCAGAATCACCTTAATAATGGCTTCCATGTCGCCTTTGGCCAAACGTATCCCACCTGGCCCCAACCTGGCGCTTCCTGAACCATACCGAGAGGGTTCCAAGCTCTCCCTACTGCCTGACGAAGAGTTATGGCCAATCCTCCTGTCCCAGTCTTTCACCACTCTGCGAGTAAATAATTACCGCTCTGCAGTGAGAACCTGCACCGTTAGAAATATAGCTGCTCCACTCCCAATCACGTCTGGGGTCACCATTTGTTACCTTTATCTTGTCAGTGTTCTCTGGAAGTTTGCAGCTTGACCAATTACTGAGGTGACACCAATATGGTGAGCAGTAAAATGGCGATTTATTGAAGCTAACACACACATATATACCCTATGCCTTTTGTGTACGGTCACTGGAAATGTATACATTGTACATCTTGATGGCATGGGGATGGACCTATCTCATCATAGCTCAAAAAGTGCACATTCGCCTAATACATCACTCATTTCAACGTACATTAAAACAAGCAAAATGATTGCAGTAATACAAAGCAATAAAGAGTTGCTTCAGCCATGCAGAATCACCCAAATGTCTCCACAGAGCATTTAAAGGCAGTGGAGCTCAGGTAGGCTCTCTTGGTTTCCCTTCTGAATTCTGCTAGGTTGCAT
>NW_015439876.1:23446-24749 GCF_001577835.2 Coturnix japonica | reverse complement strand
GTACACGCTGGGTTGATGGGCAAACACTGGACATAAACACTGACTGAAGTATGACATGAAGAGGAATCTGACAGAGAAGGATTGGGGTCCTGCGCGCCTACACAACATCAACAAATTGAGGAGAGTGAGTCACCAGTGGTGACCCTCGAGGCAGCCAGCGAAAGCCAACGAGTACCTGGAGCTGCCCATATAGGCAATTTCTTGGCCAGCTGGGTAAGGGAAAGGATTGCCTTCCCTCTTCATAACTCTGCGCCTGCTGCAAGCATTCATTATGGAGGCCACTGGGTGCACTTCTGGTCGAGCGAGAGCGACACATAAAAAACAGTCAAAATGAAAGGAGGCGAGTCGTGTCTGCCACAGGAGGGACACTGCGAACTGAAGAGCTATTTACTGAATAGTTTTCAGGGAGTATTCTATGTTGAAACTGCGATTTGCTTGTTATACAGACTGGCCCTTCTTCATCAACCCACATTCTTTTGATTTTTTTTTTTTTTTTATTGCTAGGTACTCAATGAGGATATTTGTTTGAAAGAGTGATGAATAAGAAAGGTAATTTTCTGGTAGCGTCAACAGATTCTGGATTTGTTTTTTTTTCTGCGATGATACACAGGGCCCATATGGGACGTGAACCTCACACCGTCCTTGCACCCATGCAGAGCCTGGTATCTTCTGTTCCCATGTCTTTCATTAAACATCATACAGACCTCCATCCCACTGCCCCAGGAAGGGCCCTGAGCCAACATGAGAGACAGGATCTCCCTGCCAAGGGTCTGGGAAGCAGGGCTTGTCCTGTTTGCTTCTTAAGATAAAGAAGGATTTTCTTAGCATCAGAGCCACCATGCCAGTGCCTTTGCCTCACTGGAGTCATGGCTTCCAATTATCTGCCCTAACTAGTGCCTTGGGAAGCTTACTTGGTAATGGCCCTCAGTGGGCCTATTAGTACTCCAAGAATCTTCACTGTTACTTCTGACTTTGTCGTGCTGAGTTCTTTGTGCAAACTTCTCTCTGCACTGGAGGTTGATGGACTCAGCACCAAATGCGCCCTGGGGCCCATTATTAACTAAAGAGTCTCTTGTGCCTTGTGCCTTCTTGTTATCTTCTTCAGGTTTTCAGAACCTGTTCAGCAAAATGGAGACAGCTTAAAGAGCAAGAATCCAAAATGCAGTTATTGTCTGTTTATTTATAGTTTGTTTTATACAAGAAGTTAAAGAAGCACTTTGCAACTGATGTCAATCCAGGATGTCCCCAGTGAGTTCTATTGTGTTTCTGTGTGGAGAAAGTTCCTCCTCAATCTCCCCACCTC
>NW_015439876.1:4558-16021 GCF_001577835.2 Coturnix japonica | reverse complement strand
ACTCCATTGTCTGCACCCAGCGAGCTCTGCTTTAAGTCTTGAACTGCCGCCTCAGACTCAGCGACCCTTGTTTTGTCCCCTTCCCCAATCCTACCTATTTTAAACACCTGTCAATAAGTCCTGACAGTTCCTCAGCTAGAACCCTCTTACCCCTTTGAGACAGGCCGCTTCCGTCTGTAGCTGTCATGCCAGGAGCCAAATAAATTGCCCCATGGTGAAAAACACCAAGACTCCTATGTCTGCACCGACTCTTTAACCATTTGTTTAAGAGGTGGGTTTTTAGGTCCAACTCAGTATCCCTCCCTGCCACTGAAAGTACAGATGCAATAACCACCCGCACACCTGTTCCTTCGATTACCCGCCCCAGTCCCCTGAAATCATCTTTGATAGCCTTCAGGCTTTTTTTACTAACTTCTTCACTGCCAGCCTGAACTATCAGCAGGGGATAGTAGACAGAAGGGCAGATCAGACTGGGAAGTCTCCCAGCAATGTCCCTGACCCGTGCCCAGGGGAGGGAGCACACCTCCCTGCGGGTAGGGTCGGGCCAGCATATAGGGCCTTCCATTCCTCGCCAGTAGGGTTGTGCGCCCATGATGGCAGTAATGAACAAACTGCTGCTTCACAAAGATCTTGGCCCGATTAGAAATCTTTGAGTAGTGCTGTTACAGCAGACAGAATGTGATAAGCGCAAGTAGTCTCCTACACTTCACATCCTTGCTACTTCATTCTGGGTGTTGTCACTGAGCAGCGTCTAACACAAGTTCTGCCCTGGTCAGCTGGCTGCCTTAGCTTGAGCCCTGATGGCAACACTGTGACGTGATGTTAGTATTGCTGTTTTCTCCTCGTCAGAATACTCTGCCTTTTGAAGGAAGCAGCTTCTTGGTTATTTTGTTTTGTTGTTGAATTTTATTGAATTAATTTACAATATCTATATTCCATATAGTTATAGATGTTTTGAATATGATCATCTGTGGTGCTGAGAATTTTTGTAGAAAAGGTATACTCAGTTCGGAAGGTGTAATAAGGATGTTAAAGAAAGAACCCCCTGTTGTGTTGACCAGTGATGATGCTCCCACCCCCTGACCAATGGTGGAGAGGAGCATGAAGAGAGAGGTGGTGCTGGGGGGATCTTGGGGCTGCTGGGCCTGTCATACTTTTTCCAGGCAGAGGTTTTACAGGTGTTGCCCCCATGCCGACCCTGTGGGGGGGGGCACTCCCACATCCTGAAGGATGGAGGAGAGGAGCGGGAGGGCAGAGTTGGTGCTGTGGGGGGCTGGGAGCTGTGGGGCCTGGTATGCTTTCCCCTGGCTGTAGTTTTCTGGGTGTCGGATGATGCCCTCAAACTGCCACCCTGTGGGGGCTGCTCCAACCTCCTGAAGGATGGTGAAGGAAAGTTGGTGACAGTTCCTGGGGGGGACAGGGGGCTGCTGGGCCAGTTGGCTTCCCCCAGGCAATGGTCGTCCGTCTGTTGGATGATGTCCCCAGGTCTATACTCTGCTGGGGTCGCTTCCATCCCCTGATGGATGGTGGAGGGGAGGGTGAGGGCAGAGATGGTGCTGGAGGCTGACAGGCCTCTCAAGCTTCCCTGAGGCAGTGGCTGCCTGCGGGTGACACTTTGAGGGAGCCACTGCCAACCCCTGAAGGATGGTGGTGGGGGACAGGAGGGTGGTGTTGATGCCAGGGTGCTGCTGTTTGGGTGCCAGCCGATGACTGCAAGCTTCCAAACCAGGTGGGTCCCTCCTGTCCCCTGAAAGAGGTGTTGATGCCCAAGGTGGATAGGGGCCACTGGGCATGATGTACTTCCCAGGGGCCACGGAGCCTGGGCTGGTGGGCTACGGGGGCTGCACTGGGGGCAGCTGAGCCCGACAGCCGTCAGGCCTGGCAGGGGCCGCTCTGGTGGTGCTCTGCGGCTGGTGGGCAGATTGTCACTGCACAGGCACCGGTTGTTTGTGCCACGTCTTTTCTGTGCGGCGCACTGAGGCGAGCAAGCTGTTTGTCCAAGCGTGAGCAATATGCTGGACTGCAGCATCTTCAGCAAGGCGCCTGCAGGGAGAGAAACGTGCTGAGGGCACAGGAGAACCCCCTGCTCTCCTTCCTCACAGTGCATGATAGAGTCACTCTCAGCTCCGGGCCTGTCTCAGGCCCAGCAGTAAGAACATGCAGCAGGAATGGCGAGGCCAGTTAAATGTCTGACAGTGTCAATCTCAGACAGTGTTAGGCAACAACTAACTGGCTTCTCTATGCTGCTTTAACTAGAAATGCCTCCTTGCTCACAGGATCCCTATAGTAAAGAGAGGGGGCAGGATGGGGTTGGGGGTGAACAAGAACTCACTGGTTTATCTGCCTCCGTTGTCGGACAAGACGATAGCACGAAAACATTGCCATCAGCATGGTAACGAAGATAGCCACACCAAATCCCAGGCAGTACTTCTTGATAAAATTATTGTCTGCGGCATTTGCGTGTTCCTCACCATCCGCACCTGGAAAAACAATGTGGATCTGTTTCACCAGCTGCTGCTTTGAGTGACATGGACAAGAACAACCACAGGAAGGATCCCGCTCCGGGCTGCTGTTGTGCCTGGTGGCTCAGGGGAAGCACAGCAAGCTCTGGAATGCAGGGTCTGTGCACAGGAGGTACTATGGAGGGTCCTGTTTCCTCTCCTTATCTGCTGAATGTGGTTCTGGTGGCCTAGTTCCCAAAAGGACAAAGTTCCTAAGTCCCTGGGAACTGGCTGCAGTGGGAGGGGAGCAACCTCTAACCACGGAGCTCTATGAGCGGCCCTTACCTGGAGTGACAGTTGTTGTGTGCATGGCCTCTATTACTCTCAGGGGGACAGTCAGTGTGCGAACTCTGCCGTTCCAAAATGCAAGCCAGCGCATAGGTGCTCCACCTGTCTCTTTAGAAAGGAGGTAAGGGAGTGGGACTGTAAGTAACTGCTTCTCATCAGGAAGATGGTGCAGTTTCTCCACATGTATTTCTAGAAATTCAGTTTCACAAGCCTTTCAGGGAACAGACGGAAATACACCTACCACGTGCTTTGTCCTTCATGATTTTCATTAGCAGAGGGGGCAGTGTCTGCAGATATTTTCCTGTTTCCAGGGCCTCTTTCTGTTTCTCAGGACCTAAACAGAAAGCATTAAGATAACTTTCAGACAAACAAGGTATTAAACTGAACGGTCTTTTCAGTGAAGTCAGTAACGACAACAGCCACCCCTGGGATGCCTGTGGGGTTCCAGCACAACTAAGGATTTAGCACGGCCTTCCCTGGAGGCACTTCTGCAACCAAAGAATGAGAACTTTTCACCACACACTGCAGCTTACCTAAACGCATAACGGCATCACTGAATGGGACCAGGGCATTGTGCGAGGGCAGGGCACACACACACAGGTGTGCATTCTCACTCACACCTGCAGACGCGCCTGGCTGACATTAGGACTGTGAGCTGGCATCTCTCAAAGGAAGTAAAATCTCATGACGTACCCATTCGAATCGCTGGGGCTTCTGTCCTGGAGCTCAGCTGGGAAACTGGATGCCATTCAACTCCACTAGGAGCTGTCAACAAACACAGACAGAGCAGCTCCTGTCAGACACCTGTTTAGACTGGAATGACAGCACTGCTCCACAGCACTCTCCTCTCCCTGCCACACAGAAGCATCTGGCAAATAGTTGTTGGGTGCCTGCAGTGGCACCGTGACAGTCCAAAAAGGAACCGTGTGCAGAACTGCCTGGAGAAGGGAAGGGGGTGGAAGAGGAAGGGCAAGATCTAAAGGCCCTTTCCTGTGGGATTGCCCTGAGGCTCACAGGCTGGATTGTGCTGAGGCTTTGGCAAGGCATTGCTTATAGGCACAGCATCGATGAGAAACATCTCCTGGTGTTGATGCCTGGGGGCAGCTGGGCCTGCCACTCATGTGCCAGGGTGCTGCTGTTTGGGTGCCATGGTATGCTGTAATTTCTCTCTTCCTTAGGGACCTGCAGTGACTGGAAGGGGCTCAGGTGATGACATGGCACTCAGACCTGGGTCAAAAGTTGCAAAGCTGCAGAGAAGCCAGGTGGGCAGTTGGCTGGCACTCAGCAGCTTTCCAGATACTCTCTCCAGGCCATGTAAAACAATCTTCAGAGAAGGCATAGAAGAACATTTGGCCCCTCAAGGTTTTTTTAGTGGGGAGATCTCTGATGTATGGAGACAAAGTCAACGGGATGCTGGGAGCATGCAGCACCCAAGAAACAGTGACTACCCAAGCTTCTCATGGAGAAGAAATCACCAGGCAGTGAAAAGATGAACCCCTCCTGAACTTCCACAACCAAATATGAGCAAAGATCATGAGATGAAGACTGGTGACTTACGTCTGGCATCCACCCCAGGCTCAGGGACGCGACTTTGCTTTCGAAATGCACCAAAGGGGCCTGCAGGCACAAGAGTGATCAGACACAGGTGAGGAGAGCTTCCGCTGTGCACTGGGGTCTGCCTTGTTTTTTTTCCTGCAGTGACCTGTGAGGACTGGCTGCAGGTCAGGGAATGACATGGCCCAAACAGCAAAGGAATAGGAGCAAAGACTGGCAAGGGCCGCCTTCCCACTGAAATGTGACAATTCTCCAAGTAAAGAAATACTAATGACTGATCTGTGTACGACCTTCAAAGCACAAAGAGACTTGAAAGACCTTTGGAGAGCCTTACGTACCCAAATAAGCTATTATAGCACTAATTTTTCGACTTCCAAGGAAACAGACACTCACAACTTACCTCGGAGTTTCCCCTGAGGCACAAAAGCAGTCTCCTTCCAGTCATCTGAGGAAGGAGTACCAATGTCATCATCTAGAAGAAAGAACAGAAGAGGGATGTTCCCATTGCATGCTGTGATCTTCCTCTCCCTTAGTGACAGGGAAGGGGCCAGGGAAGGGGATGGGAGACTCAGGCCTTGATCGCCAAAGCTATAGAGGGGCCAGGGTGACCTGGAGCCTAGCACTCGGCAGCTTTACAAATGCTCCCTCCTGGCCACATGCAGCACCCCTCCGGGACCGCGTGGAAGAGCATACAAAGAAAAGGTGCCTGAAACACACTGGGCTACAGCTGGGGGTCTCTGTTGGGAACCAGGATTTTTCTATGGGGAGCATCAGGCAGCTGGAGCAGAAATGCTCATGCTTTTCCCAGCACACACCTTCCACGTTCTCCCCTGGGACACCCCCAGGATGAAGAGCATGCTCCACCCAGCCAGCGGCAGAGCCGTGGGAGCACAGGGCTTCCTCATGCCCTTGCCCAGCTCCTGTGGTGCTGCCTGTCCCCCTTTTCCAATACCCCCCCTCCCCCATCGAAGGCAGCCTTAGGGCTATAAGGCACAGAGCCACTGGAACCAGAACCTGGGCTTCTCACTCTCATTTCCGCTTATTTTTTACCCCATCTCTGCCCACCCACCTGCTCCTGCTGCTCGCCCTGGAGCAGCACAAGTCTCCTGACAACACATGGCTATCAGTAGGAGGACGGCAAGGCAGGTGGGGGCCGTGGCCCCCAGTACTCGTGCCATGCTGCTACCACCACTGCTACAGCCACAACGAGTGCTGCTATTGGGGCACAGAACACCTAGAGCACGCAGCTGGGCATTGTGATCTTGTGGCACAAGGCAGCAATGTGGCAGGGCATAGTGACCTCACATCCCCAGGCTGCTGGCTGGGCCTCCCCACGGGCTGCTCCTCCTGTGCAGCAGGGCTGCATAGAGTGGGTGCTTGTGGCACCCCTTAGTGGGTGAGTGCCAGGCTGCTGGGGAAGAATTACTGGGAGCGTGTCCCACTGGGTAGATCTGTTCCACCGCAAGGACCAGGCTCCCCCTGGGCTTGTTATGGACGCTGAGGATTCCCAGTCATCTAGAGCAGCAGGAGACCATGGCAGATATTTTCACATTTACATTGTGGAAATATATTATTGTGGAATGGTTTGGGTGGGAAGGGACATTAAAGACCCAGAGACTCTGTCAAAGGATAAAGAAAATCGCTCCAGTGTTGTTTTTACTGCTTTGTGCAAATCAAAAGATTGCATTTTGTCTTTTAATGGCCAAAAAAGCCATTTCTTCAGGGACACTGTATTTGTTGTCACAGACTCTAACAAAAATGCAAACTGAGCTTTATCTGTAGCATCAATACTTTAGTATTTCGTATCTTGTATTTGACAGTTCCCTCCCAGCCAGTTGCCCGTGCCTTTCTCTCAGCCCATGAGAGCACCACTTACTGCCTCTGGGAACTTGGAAACTGGCAGCATGATGGCCAGCACACACACAAACTGCAAAACGGCTCCATAGAAGAGTCCGTGGCGCAGCATGTTCTCCATTAGCGTGGGCTCAGGGATCTCAGGTGGCCAGAAATGCAGTTCAGCAGCCATAGCGCAGACAGCTGCTGCTCCACTGCTCTCACAGAGGCTGCCTGCTGTAAGGGGGGAAAAAGAGGCATCGTTACTCTCAGGCACTGCGATGGGGTTAATATTAAACTCTCAAACTTTCATAGCAAATAATAACATCCGCTCACAAAGAAAATGTGGAGAGGCCACAAAAGAGAAATACCACTCATGAAAACATTTGTATTTAGACATTCAAACTAACAACGTACTTTGTCTTTACCTAACCGTACCATTCTGTGCTAGAAATACGATGTTTTGCTGTAGAGTATAACTTGGAGAACCCAAAAGCAGCTAAAACCTGCTCCACTCAGTAATTTGACCATCCGCTGATATTTGGTTCTTTGCTCCCTTGCTTTCTAGTTGCTCACTCTTTAGACACACGCAAATCACATTGTCAAGGACTACAAAAACACTGTTAGCCAAAAAATTTATGCTGGCAGAATCTTAACGTTAGAAACGTGTAAATTGGTTGCAAAGAAGAAAGTGAAGACCAACACAGTAACCAAATACTAACTGATACATAAGGCTTCTCTCACACATCCTGAAAACAGAACCGCCAGCCTTAATGAACTTTGCTCTTCAGACACTGACTGAAATGCAAGTATTACCTGTAGCAGCCTGGATCTGGCAATAGTCAAAGAATCCTTTACGTCCAGCTCCTTAGCATCAAAAGACCACAGATACTGCTGGGGCAGAATTTCATTGAAGCCTTCAAAAGAAGCTTGTGTCTGTTCCTCAGTGCCTCGGGAAAGTCTCCATTCTGCTACCAGCCTGGAAAAGACACAGAAGGATCATTTAAAACAGGCTACGCTAACCCAAGTTCATCTTTGTTAGTTTGTTTTGAAATGAACCGTAAGCTGTGTTAAGAAAAATGATGGAAAGTTCTGGGGGCAGAGCACTGTATAACTGTATTCTAATTGTATTCCCAACCTTCACTCTGCGCAAACAACTTTAAGTTAAAACCCCACGTTTCCAACCACTCAACTACAGAAAGGATTTTAGGCTACAACAGAAGGCAGCATTTACTCACTGATGATATTAATGAGAGCACAGCAAACCCCTGGTATTCGGAGGAAGAAAAAAATGCAGAGCTGTGTTCATCTAATATGTTCCATATTTGTTTCTGTCAATCACGAAACTTTGCTCTGTGGTAGAAACTCCACTCTCCATTAAGAAAAGGGAGAAAAGCAGGCAGGAGATGCAAAGAACCTGAACCCAGGGAGAAGCAGATATTATGCTGAATTCAAGCCTAACCTGTCAGGAGAACTGGAATCGAAAGGAGAGATGAAACTCTGGGGAACGCAACACAGGACACAGAGTGTGACAAAAGAACATTGCTTAAGCTGCAATCTGAGCTCTCCCTGGCTTCCTCAAAACCAGAAGAGAATGGTCTTCTCTCTGTCCCAGTGAGTATTTGGCACAACTGCCAATGCCAATACGTTCCTTCTGCAAATGTCACCGTTTCTGTGAAACCTTTCCAGATGACTCGTGACTAAAGCAATTTCTACTCCCTCATTCCTCAAAACCTTCCCACACAAAAGCCTTCACAGATCAGATGGTAAGAAAGAGGGAATTCTACGGCCACAGCAATAAAGCGCGCAGAAAGCCCATCTGTTGCAGACAGAGGAGTGAGCCGTGCTTAACCAACACTGCTTCAGCACACGCTTACAGTAAGGCACACCTACCTTGCACTGGCCGCGCAGGAAGCTCATGACGCAGCTCCAGACTGCTCTCCTGAGACCCAGCTTCATTTCACGGCCACTCACGCTCTGCTGCTGGACATTCTGCAACGGAAAAGCCACCGGATGCAAATCCCATCCCTCACAGATGGTATCAGACCCCTGCTCTCATGGCAGTCGCACTCACAGCTCCGGGGGAGAAAGCAGACGTGTGCTTACCGAGCGAGTGCTGTTTGCTACTCCTGAACCCCAATTACTTCCAACGGTGTTAAATTACCCCTTGATCTCAAAGCAGAACAAAACAACAAAATGCCACACCAATAGTGAATACATAAAAACAAACAACTCCTTGGGCCTCAAGGGGAGGCTGATGCACAGGCCACGGCTGCCAGCGTGCAGCTGGGCTTCCCAGGGCAAACAGCAACACACGGTGCATCAGAAGCTGAAAGAGCCCTCAGGGAAGAGAGGCCAACTCAAGGGGCTGAGCACGGGACACCCTTCTTCCTGCCGGGCTGCTTCCCCTCCTCTGGTTTCTTTCTGTCGGACCTCAGAGAGTAAGGAGATGCTCACAGCCTGTCACCAGCACTTACGGGTTGGCTGAAAGGCCACAGGTTGGGAAGACCAACAAGGAAACGTAGGAAAACGTGCACCATGTCAAGGGAGAGATGTGAAACTGACTGCTTCATCGCCCTGCGATTGCCAGCCCGAGCGAGGGACGTTCTGACCAGCTACTGAAAGAGGCAGCACCAGGTTTAGAAAGTTCGCTTCAATTTTATTGCGTACAAGAAGATTTGGCTTCTATTTATTGCCCCGCCCACACCCCAAAATGAAACCCCAGTGCCCAGGATTGCCGCTTAGCAATCAGTCACTCAGCCTCCAGTCAGACCCAAGACCATGGGGCTACGTCACCTCCTCCCTCTCCAGTCCCAGCCAGCCCTATTTCAACCTAACCCTACACCAGGCCTGGACCTCAAGAGACACACCCTGAAGGAACGCAGCGTCTCCAGCTCTTGCCATACACCAAGTCCTGCCTATGTGAAGCCCTCATTGCTTCTAACGCAGCACAAGTCCTTCCTGTCCAGTTCACTTCCATCATCTCCACCGTCCATGACAGGGAAAGCACGGCTGTGCCAGTAAACTGGACTGTTGAGTCAGCAGCTTTTGGTGCCACCTCCGAGGAAGCGCTGCAGGTGGTTCTGCTGTCCTTTGTAGCTTCTTGCTCAGGCCATCATCGTTGCTTTCTGCTTTCCTTCTCGGCTTTCTTCCTCAGCTGAGCAGCACTTGCCTTGCCTAGGATTTCTTCATTCTCTCCCAAGTCTCAGTCCCCAGACTCTCCGAGTCCTACAAGAATCAATTCAGAAATGTTCAGGAAACCTTCTCAGCTAACAACTGGCTGACAGCTTGCTTTGGGAGCTCAAGTCACCCTCCTGGGCACGCTGGGCTGCCAGAACTTGGAACCGCCTTCCTGACAGTCAGGCACACAAGAATCTCCACCCCTGTCTCGTTCCCCAAATCCCATGCAAACCAGAGCCTAAAGCCCTTTCCTGCAAGGTGGTCCCTTCATGGGCAGGTGGACCCTCTGCCTGGCAGCTCATAGCGTGCAGCAGCAGCCACAGGATAAGACTGAGCTGGCACCTCCAGGCTGCTGGCAACAGTTACAGATGGTTCCCTCCCACCCAGTTGCCCGTGCCTTTCTCCTATCCCATGAGAGCACCACTTACTGCCTTTGGGAACTTGGAAACTGGCAGCATGATGGCCAGCACAGAGAAGCTGCAAAACGGCTCCGTAGAAGAGTCCGTGGTGCAGCATGTTCCTCATTAGCGTGGGCTCAGGGATCTCAGGTGGCCAGAAATGCAGTTCAGCAGCCATAGCGCAGACAGCCTGCTGCTCTACTGCTCTCACGGAGGCTGCCTGCTGTGAGGGGGAAAAAGAGGCATCGTTACTCACAGGCACTGTGATGGTGTTACTTCCTGCTAGAAACATTTCCAGGCTGACTTAGAGAAGTGCTCTGAAGCTTGGTCACCTTGGGCTACCGACCCAAGAACAAAGAGGGACAACAAACTTGCATTTCAATTGCCCTTTAGCGCCTGCCTCGGAGAAGAGCCCTCAGCCTTCAGTATTGCTGCACTTACAGGTGAGGGGAAGAGAAGCAAGAGAGGACGGGTGGGTGTCAAAGAAGGGAAAATTTACCAGGCAAGAATAAACCTATCCCTGAGCTCCATCACACACATGTGAATACTGCCTTACTAATATGAACAATAACATCATTCACACAGCTAAATTTACTCACATTCACGTACCTGGTTGTGGACATGTTCGAGGCCTCGCTGCTGCTGTGCTGTTCAACGCCGGCCACAGCAATAAAGCGCGCAGAAAGCCCATCTGTTGCAGACAGAGGAGTGAGCCGTGCTTAACCAACACTGCTTCAGCGCACGCTTACAGTAAGGCACACCTACCTTGCGCTGGCCACGCACGAAGCTCGTGACGCAGCTCCAGGCGGCTCTCCTGGGGCCCAGCTTCATTTCACGGCCACTCACGCTCTGCTGCTGGACATTCTGCAACGGAAAAGCCACCGGATGCAAATCCCATCCCTCGCAGATGGCATCAGACTTCCGCTCTCATGGCAGTCACACTCACGGCGCCAGGGGACAAAGCAGACGTGTGCTTACCGAGCGAGTGCTGTTTGCTGTCAGCTGCTGGTAGGAACCCATGCCTAACCCTACAGTACCAACAGTAACCTATGCCTAACTCTACTATGGGAACAACAATCTACTCCTAACACTAAAGAATGAAGAGGAACAAACTCCTAACAGGAAAACACCAACTACTAACACTAAACCTACTCCTAACCTACTCCTAACACTAAAAAATGAACAATAAGCAATGCCTAACTCAAAAACACAAACAATAACCTATGCCTAACTCAAAAACACTAACAACAACCTACACCTAACTCTAAAACTAAACTAAACCCAAAAACCAACTATAGAAACAGGGACTGGAACAAACAGGGTAAAGATGGGACTGGGGGCCCACAGAATGTGGCTGCAGAATAGGCCCAAAGGAGGAACAGATGTTACAAAAATGCCACCCAGCTAATGCAGGGGGCGGGGGCCGTGCAGCGGGTAAGGAGCTCAGCGCCTGGACCAGCCACGGTGGAGCTGTGACCATGCCAGCGCGGGGCCTGGCACGGTGGTGTGGTGCCAGGCCAGCTATGCCGCGGGCGGATCCACCTCCATGGGCTCCTCTGCAGGTGGATCCACCTCCATGGGCTCCTCTGCAGGTGGATCCACCTCCATTTCGCTCATCTGGAGGTGGATCCACCTCCATAGGCTCCACATGGGTGGTGTCACGGGGCTGGTCCAGGCATGATGGGATATGGCTCTCTTACATCCTCTGC
>NW_015439876.1:0-4533 GCF_001577835.2 Coturnix japonica | reverse complement strand
CAGAGCAGATCACACCTTTGTGGCCACTCTTTTAGGGATGCTCACCATTCCTAATCCTAGCGTTAGCAAGATGAAAATTCACCACCTACCTTTTCACGCTCCTCGGGTACGCACTGAGGGCCGTGCCGTGGCTGTGCTGCACAACACCAGTGACTGAAAGAAAGCACGCAGAGAGCGGATCTGTTGCAGACAGTGCCAGGAGCTGTGCTTGAACAACGCTTACGGTAAGGCACGCCTACCTTGCAATGGCCACACTTTGGGAGCTCTGGGACACAGCCACGTGTTGCTCTCCTGAGTCCCAGCTCCATTTCTCAGCCACTCACGCTCTGCTCCTCCATGTTCTGCAAAGGAAAAGTCCCAAGAGGGAAATTCAGTTCATCGCAGATGTCATCAAACCTCTGCTCTCAGGGCAGTCGCACTCATTGCTCGGGGTGAGCAACCAGCTGTGTGCTTACCCAGGAGCAGCGGTTACTTTTACTTGAGTGTAGCAGCCAATGCCTGACTGTAAGTACGAACACTAACCTATGCCTAACTCTAAAATAACAACAGAAACCTATACCTAACCCTAAAGAACAAACAGGAACCTATGCCTAACTCTAAAGAACAAACAGAACCTATCCCTAACGCTAAAACTAAACTGAACACTACACTAACCTAACACAACCATCAAAACAAAGAACAGAGCAAACACCTAACTACAACAGGGGGAAGAAGGAACTGGGGGCCCACAGAACCGGAGGAGCAACGAGGTGGAGGAGAAGAAGATGTTAAATAATGCCACCCAGCTAATGCTGGGGGCAGGGGCCGCGCAGCAGGAAAGGAGCCGAGTGCCTGGACCAGCGATGGTGAAGCTGTGACCATGCCAACGCGGGGCCTGGCACGGTGGTGTGTGCCAGGCCAGCTATGCCGCGGGCGGATCCACGTCCATGGGCTCCTCTGGAGGGGGATCCACCTCCATCGGTTCCTCCGGAGGGGGATCCACCTCCATAGGCTCCACATGGGTGTGGTCACAGGGCTGGTCCAGGCATGATGGATAATGGCTCTCTTACCCCTCCTCTGCCTGGTGGTCATGGCGGGCCCCCTCCTCCTTCTCACTCCTAGGGCCCCCAGCTCCATCCTCCCGCCTGAAACAGGGAAAACTTCTACCCTAGCCCTCTTAGCTGCCGACATGGCTGCTAACTGCCACAGCTGTCAGAGGCGAGTGCGTTGCGCGCGGCAGCGGTGACCAAGGTGACGTGGAGAGGGTTCTAAAATGGCGGCCGCACTGCTGGCACTGGTGTTCCACATAGGATGAGGAGGGGGCTGGAGGGCAGGGCACGACATGGGAGCTACAAGGTGCTCCCTGTGCCCAGCGGGCAGCCCTTCTCTCTGGCCAGCAAGAGGGCACAGACGAGCCGGCCCCAAGTAAAGGGCCCTCGGCCTCCTTCACCCTCCTTCACCCTCCTTCACCCTCCTTCACCCTCCCCCTTCTTCCACAAGGGAATCTTTTTGGGCTGCCATACTGTTGTGGTTTTGTATTTTTTTTCTATTGGTATTCACAGTATCACAGTATCACAGTATCACAGTCTTGTGCGGGTTGGAAGGGACCTTAGAGATCATCGAGTCCAGCCCCCGGGACCCAAAATTAACGTCTTGTTCCGTGTCTTTCCTCTCGCTTTCCTTCCTACCCCTTCCCTTCCTTCCTCACCCTCGTCCCCCTCCCCTCCCTTCCCTTTGCTTTCTGGCCACCCTCGCTATCCAGCTCTGCCCCGGAGATGCCTCCAGCAGCTCATCTCCACAGGCAATAAATGCTCGCGCTGTGTTTCTTTGGACGTGCGGATCGCAAACTCCATCAGCACAAAGCAGTTACAAACAGGTGACCGTCCTTTCCCATCCCCTGCCGGTTTATGCAGAGCAACACAGTGCGCCCGGCCCTTGGGCTGGGGGTCCTGATGGTGCTGGGGCTGATGGTGGCTGAGGCCGTGAGCAGCCAAAGGAACAACCAGGACAGCTGCCAGCCCTGCAGTGAGACACGGCTCCCTCTGGAGCACCCCGATGGAAGGTTGTGCTGCCACAGCCACCCAGATGGAAGGGCTCAGTCAGTCTGTGCCCAGCACACAGAGCTCCCTGTAACTGGCGTCCTCCCCCCTGAGCCCAGCAGTGGATATTTCTCCTTAAGTCCTTTGTGATGAAATCAATGAACCATCCCTTCCTTCTCCTGCTGCCTCCAGTTGTCACCTCTGTGGGATGGAACAAGGTTTAGGGTGGACTTTGAGCTCTATATGTCTTGGGGACCCAGTGGGCTCCTGGGACACGTACCCACAGCAGCGCTCTGTGCCTTCATTTCCCTCTTGGCAGAGCAGCTCCTGCCCCCCTCTTCTCCTCCAGCTTCTTTCATTGCACACAAGTCCCCAGATCTGCCTCTGCAGCCGTAAACCTTCCCAGAGAACTTGTTCTCCCATAGGGCAGACACAGTCACCCTCCTCACTGCAGCTTCAGGTTGGCTGCTCTCAAAGAAACAGAGATTTCAGCCTCACCCCATCACAATGCTGACCGTTTCCACAAAGGAGAATCACCTTCTCAAGAGGCTCCAACTGTGCCCATGTACACAGTGTCACCAGTGGACCAGTCACCCCAGAAGTTGCCAAAGTGTGTGGTGGGACAACTCACATGGTCTGGTGATAAGGAAAAGAAACTCTGGTCCTTCTGCCCTGGTCCTGATGCTCCCTGAAAGGGGCTTCCATGCAATGCTCTACAGAGGCAGAGGACTTGCTACATTTAGAGGTGCAGAAAAACCTTTTTCTCCCCGGCTTCCCTCTTGGGACCAGTGACAACTTCTGCTAATGGAGAATGCATTGCAAGAGACCCTGGGCCACCTCCGCGGCCTGAGACCACCACAATTAAACAGTGTCACACCAACAGTGTAGGACATTGTTCTGTGATTTCCCCACGCTGGTACCCACAAACACCTATCCACACACACACACACACGATGCTTTGGGTTTGGTTTAAAGGAATCAGAAACAGCTTCTAGGCTTTAAACAGCAAATAGCCCTTAACAATCTGCAGACCCTGTAAGTCTCTCACTTAAGTGCACCACTGCACCAGATTTGTACCCAGAGGGCTGAGAGGAGTCAGCCTGGGAGGCTGATGGACTGATGCTCAAGACAGCAGGCAAGTGAGTGACAGAGACCATCACTGCACACGTCACCTTCCCAGTGGCACTGGTTTTCCTGGCAGCTGCTCCCAGGGCAGAGTAACTGTTCAAAGCTCCCTCCCTCTCCCTCTCCCTCCCTCCGCCCTATGACGGCAGCCCTTCAAAGCAACCAACACAACCACGCCAAACCGCAGCCCGGACTCGTCCCGCTCACTGCAATCCAGACCCACTCCATCCGTACAAACCTTCATCCACGCCCACTGCCCCAGCCCAACACGGCACCGAGGCGTGCGGATCCATCGGCACCAATTCCAGCGGGGAGTCCTCATTCACAGCCCCGGAACAACAACGCACACCAACACGGCCGGGGCCGGCTCAGGCTCTGCCTCCAGGCTTTTGGGGCCGGCCGGGTGACTCCGCAGCACAGCGAGACCGTGGAGCCGCCCGGGAGCCGCCTCTGGGTGCCGGCAGCGCCGCGAGCTCCTCCCCCGACAGCCCCTCCGTGCCCCCGCACCGAGGCCCGACCCCGTTCGCAGCACAGAGCCCGCTCCTCCCGGCCCCGCTCATGGCCGCCATGGCCCGGAAGTGCTCTCCGCCGCCTGCAGGAAGCACTTCCTGTCACTGTCACTGGCACTGTCACGTGGCTCAGGCCGGGCTGGGGCCTGTTGGGGGGGGGCGGCTGCCGGAAAAGGACCCAAAATTCACGTCTCATTTCGTGTCTTTCCTCTCGCTTTCCTTCCTTTACCTTCTCTGACAATGAATTTCAGTACAGTATTTTACCATCCAGTGCTGCTGATGTCGTGTGATTCACGTCCTTGTTCAATATTGCAAGTCATTTACCTGGACTTGAGCAAGGCCTTTGACATGGTCCCCCACCACATCCTCGTCTCCAAACTGGAGGGATGTTGTTGTATTAGTTGAAATACAGGGAGTTTATCGGGATGTGACGTGGCAGGCCCTTCCCCATTTCTGTCAGAATCTCGGTGCCGTGTAATGCAGTGGGCGTACACGAAAGGCGTAGTTTATACAAGTGTGTGTGTGCTTCAATAAATAGCCATTTTACTGCTCACCACCTTGGTGTCACTTCGGTAATTGGCCTAGCTGTGTGCTTCTGCAGGAGGCAAGATCGTAAAGTCATTAACGATCATAAAGCCTTCAGGATGTGGATTTGATGGGTGGACCACTCGATGGATAAGCAATTGGTTGAAAGGCCGCAGACAGAGGGTGGTGATTAATGGTTCTATGTCCAGGTGGAGGCTGGTAACAAGCGGTGTCCCCCAAGGGTCTGTCTTGGGACCGGTGCTCTTTAACATCTTTATTAATGACATCAATGAGGGAACTGAGTGCATCCTCAGCAAGTTTGATGATGACACCAAGCTGAGTGGTGCGGTCGATAC
>NW_015439875.1:169412-173694 GCF_001577835.2 Coturnix japonica | reverse complement strand
GGAGGGTGGGAAAACCAAGATGGCGGAGGGTGGGGGGTGAGGGAAGGGGATGATGGGAAAAACAAGATGGTGGAGGGCGGAAGTTGGGTTACAAGTGCAAAGCATGAAGGGAAAAACAAGTTGGCGGAGGGTTGGGAGAAACAAGATGGCGGAGGGTTGGGAGAAACAAGATGGCGGAGGGTTGGGGGTGAGGGAAGGGGATGATGGAAATACAAGATGGCGGAGGGTGGGGAAACCAAGATGGCGGAGGGTGGGGGGTGAGGGAAAGGGATGATGGGAAAAACAAGATGGCGGAGGGCGGAAGTTGGGTTACAAGTGCAAAGCATGATGGGAAAAACAAGATGGCGGAGGGTTGGGAGAAACAAGATGGCGGAGGGTTGGGGGGTGAGGGAAGGGGATGATGGGAAAAACAAGATGGCGGAGGGCGGAAGTTGGATGGGGAACAAGGGAAAGGCATGATGGGAAAAACAAGATGGCGGAGGGTGGGGGGTGAGGGAAAGGGATTATGGGAAAAACAAGATGGCGGAGGGTTGGAAAACAAGATGGTGGAGGGTGGGAAAACAAGATGGCAGAAGGTGGGAAAACCAAGATGGCGGAGGGTGGGAGAAACAAGATGGCGGAAGTTGGGAAAAACAAGATGGTGGAAAGCAGAAGTTGGATGGGGATCAAGAGAAAGGCATGATGGGAAAAACAAGATGGCGGAGGGTGGGAGAAACAAGATGGTGGAGGGTTGGGGGGTGAGGGAAGGGGATGATGGGAAAACCAAGATGGCGGAGGGCGGAAGTTGGGTTACAACTGCAAAGCATGATGGGAAAAACAAGATGGCGGAAGTTGGGAGAAACAAGATGGCGGAGGGTTGGGGGGTGAGGGAAAGGGATTATGGGAAAACCAAGATGGCGGAGGGTGGGAAAACCAAGATGGCGGAGGGTTGGGGGGTGAGGGAAGGGGATGATGGGAAAAACAAGATGGCGGAGGGCGGAAGTTGGGTTACAAGCGCAAAGCATGATGGGAAAAACAAGATGGTGGAGGTTGGGGAAACAAGATGGCGGAGGGCGGAAGTTGGTTGGGTAACAAGAGAAAGGCATGATGGGAAAAACAAGATGGCGGAGGGCGGAAGTTGGATGGGGAACAAGGGAAAGGCATGATGGGAAAAACAAGATGGCGGATGTTGGGAGAAACAAGATGGCGGAGGGTTGGGGGTGAGACAAGGGGATTATGGGAAAACCAAGATGGCGGAGGGTGGGAGAAACAAGATGGCGGAGGGCGGAAGTTGGATGGGGAACAAGGGAAAGGCATGATGGGAAAAACAAGATGGCGGAGGTTGGGAGAAACAAGATGGAGGAGGGTTGGAAAACAAGATGGCGGAGGGTGGGAAAAACAAGATGGCGGAGGGCGGAAGTTGGGTTACAAGTGCAAAGCATGATGGGAAAAACAAGATGGCAGAGGGTGGGAGAGACAAGATGGCGGAGGGCGGAAGTTGGGTTACAACTGCAAAGCATGATGGGAAAAACAAGATGGCGGANAAAAACAAGATGGCAGAGGGTGGGAGAGACAAGATGGCGGAGGGCGGAAGTTGGGTTACAACTGCAAAGCATGATGGGAAAAACAAGATGGCGGAGGGTGGGAGAAACAAGATGGCGGAGGGTGGGAGAAACAAGATGGCGGAGGGTTGGGGGTGAGGGAAGGGGATGATGGGAAAAACAAGATGGCGGAGGGTGGGAGAAACAAGATGGCGGAGGGTGGGAAAACAAGATGGCGGAGGGCTGGGGGGTGAGGGAAGGGGATGATGGGAAAAACAAGATGGCGGAGGGCGGAAGTTGGGTTACAAGTGCAAAGCATGATGGGAAAAACAAGATGGCGGAGGATGTGAGAAAGAAGATGGCGGAGGGTTGGGGGTGAGACAAGGGGATGATGGGAAAAACAAGATGGCGGAGGGTGGAAAAACCAAGATGGCGGAGGGTGGGGGGTGAGGGAAAGGGATGATGGGAAAAACAAGATGGCGGAGGTTGGGAGAAACAAGATGGCGGAGGGTGGGAGAAACAAGATGGCAGAGGGTGGGAGAAACAAGATGGCAGAGGGTGGGGGGGTGAGGGAAGGGGATTATGGGAAAAACAAGATGGTGGAGGGTGGTAAAACCAAGATGGCGGAGGGCGGAAGTTAGATGGGGAACAAGGGAAAGGCATGATGGGAAAAACAAGATGGCGGAGGGTTGGGGGCTGAGGGAAGGGGATGATGGGAAAACCAAGATGGCGGAGGGTGGGGGAAACAATATGGCGGAGGGCGGAAGTTGGGTTACAACTGCAAAGCATGATGGGAAAAACAAGATGGCGGAGGGCGGAAGTAGGATGGGGAACAAGGGAAAGGCATGATGGGAAAAACAAGATGGCGGAGGGTGGGAGAAACAAGATGGCGGAAGTCAGGATAAAATGGCGGATTTTTGGGTCAAAATGATGAAAAAATGGGGTAAAAAATGGGGATTTTGGGGCAAAAATGGGATTTTGGGGTCAAAAAATGGCAGATTTGGGTCAAAGTGATGAAAAATTGGGGGAAATGGGGGAAAATGGGGTAAAAATGGGGATTTTGGGGCAAAAAATGGGGATTTGGTGGCAAAAATGGGGATTTTTGGGCAAAAAATGGGGATTTGGGGCAAAATGATGAAAAATTGGTGAAAATGGGGGAAAATGGGGTAAAAATGGGGATTTTGGGGTGGAAAACGGGGATTTTGGGGCAAAAAATGGGGAATTTGGGGTCAAAAAATGGCAGATTTGGGTCAAAAAGATGAAAAATTGGGGGAAATGTGGGAAAATGGGGTAAAAATGGGGATTTGGGGGTGGAAAATGGGGATTTTGGGGCAAAAATGGGCATTTTGGGTCAAAAAATGGCAGATTTGGGTCAAAATGATGAAAAATTGGGGGAAATGGGGGTAAATGGGGTAAAAATGGGGATTTTGGGGTGGAAAATGGGGATTTTGGGGTCAAAAATGGGGAATTTGGGGTCAAAAAATGGCAGATTTGGGTCAAAATGATGAAAAATTGGTGAAAATGTGGGAAAATGGGGTAAAAATGGGGATTTTGGGGTGGAAAATGGGGAATTTGGGGCAAAAAATGGTGAATTTTGGGGCAAAAAATGGCAGATTTGGGTCAAAATGATGAAAAATTGGGGGAAATGGGGGAAATGGGGGAAAAATGAGGATTTTCGGGTGGAAAATGGGGATTTGGTGGCAAAAATAGGGATTTGGGGCAAAAAATGGCAGATTTGGGTCAAAATGATGAAAAATTGGGGAAAATGGGGGAAATGGGGTAAAAATGGGGATTTTGGGGTCAAAAATGGGGAATATGGGGTCAAGAAATGCCAGATTTGGGTCAAAATGATGAAAAATTTGGGGAAAATGGGGTAAAAATGGGGATTTTGGGGCAAAAAATGGGGATTTTGAGCAAAAATGGGGAATTTGGGGCAAAAAATGGGGATTTGGGGGCTAAAAATGGGGAATTTGGGTCAAAATGATGAAAAATTGGTGGAAATGGGGGAAAATGGGGATTTTGGGGCAAAAAATGGGGAATTTGGGGCAAAAATGGGAATTTGGGGTCAAAAAATGGCAGATTTGGGTCAAAATGATGAAAAATTGGTGGAAATGGGGGAAATGGGGTAAAAATGGGGATTTTCAGGTGGAAAATGGGGATTTTGGGGCAAAAAATGGTCAATTTTGGGGCAAAAAATGGTGAATTTCGGACAAAAAATGGGGAAAATGGGGCTAAAAATGGGGATTTTGGGTCAAAATGATGAAAAATAGGTGGAAATGGGGGAAAACGGGGATTAGGGGGCAAAAAATGGGGATTTGGTGGCAAAAATGGGGATTTTGGGGTCAAAAAATGGCAGATTTGGGTCAAAATGATGAAAAATTGGGGGAAATGGGGGAAAATGGGGTAAAAAATGAGGATTTTGGGTCAAAATGGTTAAAAATTAGGAAAAATGGGGTAAATGGGGGGAAATGACCCAAAAATGAGGGAATTTTAGGGCAAAAAATGGGAATTTGGGGCAAAAATGGGGAATTTGGGGTAAAAATGGCAGATTTGGGTCAAAATGTTGAAAAATTGGGGGAAAATGGAGGAAAATGGGATTTTGGGGCAAAAAATGGGGATTTGGTGGCAAAAATGGGAATTTTGGGTCAAAAAATGGCAGATTTGGGGCAAAATGATGAAAAATTGGTGAAAATGTGGGAAAATGGGGTAAAAAATGGGGATTTTGGGTCAAAATGGTTAAAAATGATGAAAAATGGGGTAAA
>NW_015439875.1:167236-168667 GCF_001577835.2 Coturnix japonica | reverse complement strand
GGGTCAAAATGGTTAAAAATGATGAAAAATGGGGTAAATGGGGGGAAATGACCCAAAAATGAGGGAATTTTAGGGCAAAAAATGGGAATTTGGGGTAAAAATGGGGAATTTGGGGTCAAAAAATGGCAGATTTGGGTCAAAATGATGAAAAATTGGGGAAAATGGGGTAAAAATGGGGATTTTGAGGTGGAAAATGGGGATTTTGGGGCAAAAATGGGGATTTTGGGGCAAAATGATGAAAAATTGGTGGAAATGGGGGAAAATTGGGTAAAAATGGGGATTTTGGGGTGGAAAATGGGGATTTTGGGCAAAAATGGGGATTTTTGGGTCAAAAAATGGCAGATTTGGGTCAAAATGATGAAAAAATGGGGGAAATGGGGTAAAAATGGGGATTTTGGGGGCAAAAAATGGGGATTTTGAGCAAAAATGGGGAATTTGGGGCAAAAATGGGGATTTTGGGGCAAAAATGGGGATTTTTGGGTCAAAAAATGGCAGATTTGGGTCAAAATGATGAAAAATTGGGGGAAAGGGGGGAAAATGGGGTAAAAATGGGGATTTTGGGGTGGAAAATGGGGATTTTGGGGTCAAAAATGGGGAATTTGGGGCAAAAATGGGGATTTTTAGGTCAAAAAATGGCAGATTTGGGTCAAAATGATGAAAAATTGGTGAAAATGTGGGAAAATGGGGTAAAAATGGGGATTTTGGGGCAAAAAATGGGGATTTTGGGGCAAAAATGGCAGATTTGGGTCAAAATGATGAAAAATTGGTGGAAATGGGGGAAATGGGGTAAAAAATGGGGATTTTGGGTCAAAATGGTTAAAAATCATATAAAATGGGGGAAATGACCCAAAAATGAGGGAATTTTAGAGCAAAAATTGGGGATTTTGGGGTCTAAAAATGGCAGATTTGGGACAAAATCATGAAAAATTTGGGGAAAATGGGGGAAAATGGGGATTTTGGGGAAAAAAATGAGGATTTGGTGGCAAAAATGGGGATTTTGGGTCAAAAATGGCAGATTTGGGTCAAAATGGTCAAAAATTGGGGGAAATGTGGGAAAATGGGGTAAAAATGGGGATTTTGGGGTGGAAAATGGGGATTTTGGGGCAAAAATGGGGAATTTGGGGCAAAAAATGGGGAAAATGGGGTTAAAAATGGGGATTTTGGGTCAAAATGATGAAAAAATGGGGGAAATGTGGGAAAATGGGGTAAAAATGGGGATTTTGGGGTAAAAAATTGGGATTTTGGGGCAAAAATGGGGAATTTGGGGCAAAAATGGGGATTTGGGGGCTAAAAATGGGGAATTTTGGTCAAAATGATGAAAAATTGGGGGAAATGTGGGAAAATGGGGTAAAAATGGGGATTTTGGGGTGGAAAATGGGGATTTTGGGGCAAAAATGGGGATTTTTGGGTCAAAAAATGGCAGATTTGGGT
>NW_015439875.1:158655-162949 GCF_001577835.2 Coturnix japonica | reverse complement strand
GGGCAAAAATTGTCAAGTTTGGGTCAAAATGATGAAAAGTGGGTAAAAATGGGGGAAATTGGGGCAAAAAATGGCAAAAATGGGGCAAAAACGGGAAATTTGGGGAACAAAATGGCAAAAATGGGGCAAAAAATGGAGAATAAATGGAGAATTTGGGGCAAAAATGGCACAAATGGGGCAAAAAGGGGGATTTTGAGCAAAAAATTTGAGATTTTGGGGTAATATTGGGGATTTGGGGCAAAAAAATGGGGAATTTGGGGCAAAAAATTGGGATTTTGGGGCAAGAAATGGGATTTTTGGTAAAAAGATGATGAAAATGAGTAAAAATGGGGAGATTGGGGGGAAATGACCCAAAAATGAGGGAATTTTGGGGTCAAAATGATGAAAAGTGGGTAAAAATGGGGGAAATTGGGGCAAAAAATGGCAAAAATGGGGCAAAAAATGGCGATTTTGGGTCAAAATGGTTGAAAATGAGTAAAAATGGGGAAAATGGGTAAAAATGACCCTAAAAGGAGTTATTTTGGGGGCAAAAAATGGGGATTTTGGGTCAAAATGCTGAAAAATGGATAAAAATGGGGGAAATAGGAAAATGACCCAAAAATGAGGTAATTTTGGGGCAAATTTTGGGGCAAAATTGGCAAAAATGACCCAAAAAATGGGGAATTTTGGGGTAAATAATGGGGAAAAATAGGTAGAAATTGGGACCAGAAAATGACCAATTTGTGTCCAAAAATACCCCCCAAAATGCCCCAAAATCGCCTAAAATCACCCCCAAATTTGCAGAATTTTGCCTGAATTTTCCCTATTTTTCACCTTTTTGCCCAAAATGGTCTTTTTTCACCCCAGAACTGGACCTGATGTCGTTGCTTTGGGCCGAAGAGGATGATGGGAATCCAATATGGCCGACCGCCACCTTCGCCGTCCTCTTCCTCCTCAGTCTCCTCTATGGGGCCGGATTGAGCCTCGTTAAGATACCGCCCCTAATTAATATGCCTAATTAATATGTCTAATTAATATGTCTAATTAATATGTTTAATTAATATGTTAATTTGTGTGCTGATTAATATGCTCATTAAGGGGGAATGGGGCTTCATTATGGCGACGGGGGCTAATTAAGGAGGTAATTAAGTCAGATTGGGGCTCATTAATATGCTAATTAAGGTGGATTGAGACTCATTAAGGACCAATGGGGCTTCATTAGGGGGATGAGGACTCATTAATATGCTAATTAAGGCCCTATGGGGGTTCATTAAGGGGGGAGGGCTAATTAAGGTGTTAATTAAGAGGCTCATTAAAGCCTAATGGGGCTTCATTGGAAGACTGGGGCTCATTAATATGCTAATTTAGTTGCATTGGTGTTTAATTAGGGGGATGGGGACTAATTAAGGAGCTCATTAAGTCCCAGTGGGGCTTAATTAGCGGATGGGGGCTAATTAAGGTGCATTGGGCCGAAGAGGATGATGGGAAACCAATATGGCCGACACAGTCAAGAGGATGCTGGGAATCCAATATGGCCGACTACCAAGAGGATGATGGGAATCCAATATGGCTGACACGGCCCAGATGATGATGGGAATTCAATATGGCCGACAACTCAGAGGATGATGGGAATCCAATATGGCTGACCACCCAGAGGATGATGGGAATCCAACATGGCCGACACAGCCCAGAGGATGATGGGAAACCAATATGGCCGACACAGCCCAGAGGATGATGGGAATCCAACATGGCCGACACAGCCCAGAGGATGATGGGAATCCAATATGGCCGACTACCAAGAGGATGATGGGAAACCAATATGGCCAACCACCAAGAGGATGATGGGAATCCAATATGGCCGACACGGCCCAGAGGATGATGGGAATCCAATATGGCCGACAGCCTAGAGGATGATAGGAATCCAATATGGCCGATCGCCCAGAGGATGCAGGGAATCCAATATGGCCGACTACCAAGAGGATGATGGGAAACCAATATGGCCAACCACCAAGAGGATGATGGGAATCCAATATGGCCGACAGCCCAGAGGATGATAGGAATCCAATATGGCCGATCGCCCAGAGGATGATGGGAATCCAATATGGCCGACACGGCCAAGAGGATGCTGGGAATCCAATATGGCCAACCACCAAGAGGATGACGGGAAACCAATATGGCCGACAGCCATGAGGAAGATTGGAATCCAATATGGCCGACCAGCAAGAGGATGATGGGAATCCAATATGGCTGACACGGCCAAGAGGATGATGGGAATCCAATATGGCCGACTACCAAGAGGATGCTGGGAATCCAATATGGCCGACATGACCAAGAGGATGATGGGAATCCAATATGGCCGACTACCAAGAGGATGATGGGAAACCAATATGGCCAACCACCAAGAGGATGATGGGAAACCAATATGGCCGACACGGCCAAGAGGATGATGGGATTCCAATATGGCTGACCGCCCAGAGGATGATGGGAATCCAACATGGCCGATCGCCCAGAGGATGATGGGAATCCAATATGGCCGACCGCCCAGAGGATGATGGGAATCCAATATGGCCAACTACCAAGAGGATGATGGGAAACCAATATGGCCGACAGCCATGAGGATGATGGGAATTTGGGCAATTTTAGGGGCAAAAATGGGGAATTTTGGGGTGAAAAATGGGGATTTTGGGTTAAAAATGGGGGATTTTGGGGTGAAAATGGCGATTTTTGGGGTGAAAAATGGGGATTTTGGTAAAAAATGGGGAATTTTGGGGTGAAAAATGGGGATTTTGGTAAAAAATGGGGAATTTGAGGGTGAAAAATGGGGATTTTGGTAAAAAATGGGGAATTTTGGGGGAAAAATGGTGGGGATTTTTGGGCGGTTAAAACGAGGAATTTTGGGGGCACTTCACACCCTATCAGTTTGTCGGGTAAAAAAATGGCGGATCTTTGGCTCTTACCGTGACAAACTTGCCCCGGGGAATTTTGGCGTCGTTAAAACATGACCGCGATTTTCGCACCGGCAAAAATGGGGATTTTGGGGTAAAAAGTGCGAATTTTGGCTTTCGGTCAAAAATGGTGATATTTGGCTGCACACAAAAGGTAAAAATGGGGATTCTGGCGTGAAAAATGGGATTTTGCCGTAAAAAATCGGGGGAATTTAAGGATTAAAAATTGTGGATTTTGGAAGGTTAAAATTGGGAATTTGGAGTCAAAAAATGGGGATTTGAGGAGTGGTAAAAATGGGGGAAATTTGGTTAAATAAAATGAGGATGTTTAGGTGCGTGAAAAAATGCGGCGCGATATTTGGTAAAATATAAAAAAATGGGAACCTGATGCGATTAAAAATTGGGCGATTTTGGTTCCAAAAAGGAATAAAAGATGGGGAATTTGGTGTCAAAAATGGGGGGATTTGGTAAAAATGAAAATGGAAATTTGGGTTATAAATGAGGATTTTGGGCTTGTGAAAAAATGGGGATTTCGGTAAAACATGGGAATTTGGGATTTAAAAAATTGTGGATTTGGGAGGGAAAAATGGTCGCGAAAGGTTGGCTCGTCAAAAAATGGTGATTTGGGGTCACAAAGATCGAGGAAATTTGGGGGCTGCGGCAAAAAATTGAGTGAATTTTGGGTTCAAAAAAATGGGATTTGGGTAAAATGGGGATTTTGGGTAAAAAAATGGGGAATCTGGAGTTGAAAAATGCGATTTTTGGGGTGAAAAATAAGATTTGGGTTAAAAAATGGGGATTTTGGGTAAAAATAGTGATTTTTGTTAAAAAAAAGGAATATTTTAACCCAAAAAAACACGAATAAGGACCAATACCAGGAAAAATAGCCAAAAAGCCACAAAATATTGCCTCAAAATTAATAGTAAAAAATCAGTTTTATTGAACCGAAACATCTGGAGCACGCCAAAGTTTGGGTGAATCGTTGGATTTGGAAGAATGAAATACTTTACAATCTATTTTTTGGTGTAGTATGAAAAAGCCCCAAAATTTAAGTGGCAATTTTAAGGGCCAAAAATCTGCGGAGAAATTTGGAGGTGAAAAAATGGGGATTTTGGCAAAAAAGCAAGAAAGGTAAAAATGGGTGTAATTTGGGGTGTCAAAAAGTGGGGAATTTTGTCGAAGGTAAAAATGTATTTTCGCCGGTAAAAACGAGAATTTTGGTTGGAAAAATGGGGATTTGGTAAAAAATGGGAATTTAGGGCGGAAAAAATGGGGATATTAGGGGGCAAAAAGTAAGGAATTGGTAAGGTAAAAAATGGGATTTTGCGTAAAAAAAATGAGGGATTTTGCGGTGAAAAAGGGCGATTTTG
>NW_015439875.1:149179-155456 GCF_001577835.2 Coturnix japonica | reverse complement strand
ATTTGGGGGGAAATTGGGGTTTTTGGGGGACAAAAATGGGGATTTATGGTAATAATGGGGATTTTGGGGGAAAAAAGGGCAATTTTGGGCAAATTCGGGGATAAATTGGGGCTTCTGGGGCAAATTTGGGTGAAAATGGGGGATTTTGGGGCAAAAATGGGGATTTTTGGTAATAATGGGGATTTTGGGGAAAAAAGGGCAATTTGGGGCAAATTTGGGGGGAAATGGGGGATTTTGGGGCAAAAATGGTGATTTTTGGTAAAAATGGAGATTTTTCGGGGGGAAAACGGGAGATTTGGGTAAATTTGGGATGAAAACGGGCTTTTTTGGGCAAATTTGGGGGGAAATTGGGGTTTTTTGGGGACAAAATGGGGATTTATGGTAATAATGGGGATTTTGGGGGAAAAAAGGGCAATTTTGGGCAAATTTGGGGGAAAATTGGGGTTTTTTGGGAACAAAAATGGGGATTTATGGTAATAATGGGGATTTTGGGGGAAAAAGGGCAATTTTGGGTAAATTTGGGGGGGAATAGGGGCTTTTGGGGCAAATTTGGGTGAAAATGGGGGATTTTGGGGCAAAAATGGGGATTTTTGGTAAAAATGGAGATTTTGGGAGGAAAACGGGAGATTTGGGTAAATTTGGGACGAAAACGGGCTTTTTTGGGCAAATTTGGGGGGAAATTGGGGTTTTTTGGGGACAAAAATGGGGATTTATGGTAATAATGGAGATTTTGGGGGGGAAAAGGGAGATTTGGGTAAATTTGGGATGAAAACGGGCTTTTTTGGGCAAATTTGGGGGGAAATTGGGGTTTTTGGGGGGTCAAAAATGGGGATTTATGGTAATAATGGGGATTTTGGGGAAAAAAGGGCAATTTTGGGCAAATTTGGGCGGAAAACTGGTTTTTTTTGGCAAATTTTGGTGAAAATGGAAGATTTTGGGGCAAAAATGGGGATTTTTGGTAAAAATGGAGATTTTGGGGGGAAAAAGGGCAATTTTGGGCAAATTTGGGAGGAAAACGGGGTTTTTTGGGCAAATTTGGGTGAAAATGGGAGATTTGGGGGGACAAAAATGGGGATTTATGGTAATAATGGAGATTTTGGGAGGAAAACGGGAGATTTGGGTAAATTTGGGATGAAAACGGGCTTTTTTGGGCAAATTTGGGGGGAAATTGGGGTTTTTGGGGGACAAAAATGGGGATTTATGGTAATAATGGGGATTTTGGGGGAAAAAAGGGCAATTTTGGGCAAATTTGGGGGAAAATTGGGGTTTTGGGGGACAAAAAATGGGGATTTTTGGTAATATTGGGGATTTTGGGGGAAAAAAGGGCAATTTTGGGCAAATTTGGGGAGAAATTGGGGCTTTTGGGCAAGTTTGGGTGAAAATGGGGGATTTGGGGGCAAAAATGGTGATTTTTGGTAAAAATGGAGAATTTTGGGGGGAAAAAGGGCAATTTTGGGTAAATTTGGGATGAAAACGGGCTTTTTTGGGCAAATTTGGGGGGAAATTGGGGTTTTTTGGGCACAAAAATGGGGATTTATGGTAATAATGGGGATTTTGGGGGAAAAAAGGGCAATTTTGGGTAAATTTGGGAGAAAAATGGGGTTTTTTGGGCAAATTTGGGAGAAAATTGGGGCCTTTGGGGACAAAAATGGGGATTTTTGGGGTGAAAATGGGAATTTTTGGTAAAAATGGGGATTTTTGGGGTGAAAAATTGTGATTTTTGGTAAAAATGGGGAACTTGGAGGAAAAATGGGGATTTTGGGGTGAAAGATGGAGATTTGGGGGCAAAAATGAGGCTTCTTGGGGGCAAAAATGGGGATTTTTGGTAAAAATGGGGTATTTTGGGGTGAAAAATGGGGATTTTGGGCAAAAACGGTGAATTTTTGGGGTGAAAACAGGGATTTTGGGGACTAAAATAGGGATATTGGGGACAAAAATGGGTATTATTGGTAAAACTGGGACATTTTGGGGTGAAAATTGGGGATTTGGGGTCAAAATGGGGATTTTTGGGGAGAAAAACGGCGATTTTGGGTAAAAATGGAGATTTTGGGGTTAAACATATGGAATTTGGGCAAAAACGGGCAGTTTTGGGTGGAAAAATGGGGATTTTGGGGTGAAAACCAGCAATTCTAGGTCCTGAAATGAGCTAATAGGGGGGATGGTGGAAGGTATTAAAAACAGCTATTTTGGGTTTATTTTTTGCCCAAAATTGGGGTTTTTTGGCCCAAAATCGGTTGTACCTTGATGAGGGTGACGGTGGCGCTGTAGAAGAGGCTGAGGATGAAGAGGATGATGAAGGTCGAAGCCGTCGTCCAAAGGTTGTTAATATCGTCGTCGTCCACATCCGGACCCAAATCCAACAGTTCTAAACCCAAAATAGACAGGAGAAAAAAATGGGGTTTTTTGGGGTTAATTTGAGCATTTTTGGGTCATTTTTGGGGTGAAAATGGGAGATTTAGGGGTGAAAATGGTAATTTTGGGGTGAAAATGAGGAATTTTGGGGTGAAAATGGTAATTTTGGGGTAAAAATGGGGGTTTGGGGGTCAGAAATGGGGGATTTGGGGTAAAAATGGCAATTTTGGGGTCAATTTGGTCATTTTTGGGGTGAAAATGGGGGATTTGGGCGTGAAATTGTAATTTTGGGGTAAAAATGGGGGTTTTGGGGTCAGAAATAGGGGATTTGGGGGTAAAAATGGCGATTTTGGGGTCAATTTGGTCATTTTTGGGTCATTTTTGGGGTGAAAATGGGGGATTTGGGTTTAAAAATGGTAATTTTGGGGTAAAAATGGGGGTTTTTGGGGGGAAAATGGGGGATTTGGGGCAATTTTGGGGTCAATTTGGGCTGTTTTGGGTCATTTTTGGGGTGAAAAGGAATTGGGGAAAAATGTCTAATTTGGCGTGGAAAATGGGGATTTTGGGGAAAATGAGAATTTTGGTGATGGGGGTTGGTGTTGAAAATGGAGGTTTAGGTGAAAAAATGGGATGGGATAAAAATGCAATTTGGTCAAATTTGGCTGTTTTGTTCATTTGGGGGAAATTGGGATTTTGCTGGTAAAAATGGGGGGAGATTTGGGGGTAAAATGGGATTTTGGGTGAAAATGAGGATTTTGGTGAAATGTGGGTTGGGTGAAAATGGGGTTTAGGGAAAAAATGGGTATTTGGATAAAAATGCAATTTTGGTCAATTGGTCATTTTGGTCATTTTTGTGTGAAATGATTTTTGGGGTAAAAATGGCAATTTGGGTAAAAATGCGGTTTTGAGGTCCAGAAATGGATTGGGGTAAAAAATAGCAATTTGGGTTCCAATTTGGACTGTTTTGGCGTCATTTTTGGGTGTGAAATGGGATTTGGGGTGAAAAGGGTAATTTGGTGGTAAAATATCTTTGGTGTATTTGTTAGTTGAAATTGTTGTATTTGGCTATATGGGGTTCAATGGCTTCGATGTTTTGGGTGAATTAATTGTTGGGTTGAGATGATTTGTGGTGTGGTGTTTGATGAGGAATTAATGTTAGGATGTTTTGTGGGTGGGGGGGTGATATGTGAATGGTGGTGTGTTGGTGAAGGAAGCGTGGGTTATGGGGTGTTGGTGGGTCTAAGTTTTTGGGTTCATTATTGGGGCTGTGTGGCATGTTTTTTGGTTGGTTGTGGAAAAGGGGTGTAATTTTTTGTGTGGTTTAGTATAATTTGTGTATTTGGAGGGGAAAGGGGATTGGGCATTTGGCGTCAATTGGTATGGTGAAATGATGTGGATTGGGGGAAAAATGGTAATTTTGGGGTGAAAAGGGTGTTTGGGTTCATAAAGGGGGATTGGCATGAAAATGGCTATTGTGGGGTCAATTTGGTTGTTTGTCTTTTTTTGCGGAAAATTGGGGAATTGGGGTAAAAATGGAGAATTGGGTAAAAGGGATTTGGTGAAAATGGAGATGGGGCATTTTGTGGGTCAGTTTGGGCTTTTGGGTCAATTTTGGGGTGAAAATGGGGAATTTGGGTGGTAAAAATGGGTTTGGGTGAAAATGGGATTTGGGGTGAAAATAAGTAATTTTGGGTAAAATGGGGTTCGGGTCAGAAAATGGGGATTATTGGAGTTAAAAATGGCAATTTGGGGTAATTGGGTTTTTGGTCTGGGGTTAAAATTGGTGAATTTGGAAGAAAGTAGATTTGGGGGTGAAAATGGGATTCTTGGGAGTGAAGGAATGAGAGAATTTTTGGGTGAAAATGGGTTTTTGGTTGAAAATTGGGGTTTAGGGAAAAAAATGGATTTGGGATAAAAAATTGCAATTTGGGTCAATTTGCTGTTTGGGTAATTTTTGTGTGTAAAAATGTGGTTTGGATCAATTTGGCTGCGTTGGGTCATTTGGGGTAAAAAGGGATTTGGGTAAAAAAATGGCGGATTTTGGGGTAAAACAGGTATTTGGGTTAAAAAACTGCAAATTTGGGGTTAAAATGGGGGGTTTTGGGTCAATTTGGCTTTGATCAAAATCCCCCGTTTTTACCCAAAATCCTCTCCAAAAGATGACCCCAAAATGACTCCAATTCTGACCCCAAATGCGCCCATTTTTGACGCCCAATTATTCCCCCTCTTCCCCCCCAAAAAGACCCAAACAGCTCAGAAAGGATCCCAAAATTGTCTTTTGTCCCAAAATCCCCATTTTTGACCCAATATCCCTCATTTCCCCCCAAATCCCCCTTTTCTGACCCGAAATCCCCCATGTTCTGACACAAAAATCCCCCATTTTCACCCCCAAAATGACCAAAAAACAGCCCAAAATTGGGCCCCAATCCCCTTTTTTGACCCCCAAAGTCCCCATTTGACACGAAAAATCCCCCATTTTTGACACAAAATCCCCCATTTTCACCCCCATAATCCCCATTTGTACCCAAAACCCCCATTTTTTGACCCAAAACCCCCAAAAGACTCCCATTCCCCCCCCCCAAAATACCAAAAACAGCCCAAATTGCCCCACAAATGGGCCCTTATTTACTTTCAAATCCCCATTGTTGACACCACAATCCTCCATTTTGACCCCAAATCCCCCATTTTTAACCCAAAAATCCACTATTTTCACTAAAATCCCCCATTTTGACACAAAAACTGCAATTCACCCCAAAAATGACCCCAAATCCCCCCAAATCGACCCTCAAATCCCCCTTTTTCACCCAAAAAAGGACCAAAACCAGCCCAAAATTGGCCCCAAAATCTCCCATTTTCACCCCAACAATCCCCAATTTCACCCCCAAAATGACCCCAAATCCCCCATTTTCAACAAAAAATCCCCCATTTTTACCCCAAAAATGACCCCAAATCCCCCCAAATCCACCCCAAAATTGCCTTTTTCCCCCCAAAATCCCCCATTTCTGACCCAAAATCCCCTATTTTGACCCAAAAAAACCCCATTTTTGACCCCAAATCCCCCATTTTCACCCCCAATAAATGACCCAAAATAGCCCAAATTGACCCGAAATTGCCTTTATTACCCTCCAAATCACCCATTTTTGACCCCAAATCCCCCATTTTTGACCCAAAATTCCCCATTTTGACCCCAAATTCCCCATTTTTACACCAAATCTCTCATTTTTACCTCAAAATCCCCCATTTCTACCCCCCAAATCCCCTAATTTAACCCCAAATTCCCCCATTTTGACCCAAAATCCCCATTTTCACCCCCAAAACTCCCCTTTTACATCCAAAATCCCTCATTTTTGACGCCAAATCCTCCATTTTTGTCCCAAAATCGCCCATTCTTACCCCAAATCCCCCATTTTTTGTCCCCAAATTGCCCATTTTTACCTCCAAAATCCCTCATTTTTGACCCCAAAATCCCCATTTTACACCAAAATCCTCCATTTTCACCCCCCCAAATCCCCCATTTTTGACCCCAAATTCCCCATTTTTACCCCAAAAATCCTCATTTTGACCCAAAATTCCCCAATTTTTCACCAAAATCCCTCATTTTCACACCCAAAAAACCCATTTTTGACCCCAAAATCCCCATTTTACACCAAAATCCCCCAGTGAGGATTTTGGGGTAAAAATGGGGAATTTGGGGTCAAAAATGGGGGATTTTGGGGAGAATGGGGGATTTTGGTGTAAAATTGGGGAACTTTAGTCAAAAATGAGGATTTTTGGGGTTAAAATGGGGGATTTGGGATCAAAAATGGTTTTTTGGGGAGTGAAAATGGGGATTTTGGTGTAAAAATTGGGGTATTTTGGGTAAAAAATGTGGGGTTTTGGTGTGAAAAAGGGGATTTGGGGTCAAAATGCTTTTTTTGGGGGAAAT
>NW_015439875.1:142005-146730 GCF_001577835.2 Coturnix japonica | reverse complement strand
GATATGGGTTTCTATTGATGGGCGGAGTTGGGTCATCGTTGGTCTATTGGGGGCTGGGATGGGGATGATGATGGATTGGGGTCATGTAGAGTAATGAGAAGGCCTTAATTAGGGCTTAATTAGGATCTTTGGTCTTAATTAGCTCCGTTAATTGCGGGCTTCGGTTGGATTATAAGAAGAAGTGCAGCTTTGGTAGGGTCTATGGGTGTCGTCTGATTTCAACTTGGGGGTCAGTGGTCATTCATTGGGGTCTATTGGGCTCGGAGTCGACATTGGTTTGATGTTGGGGTCACTCTAGTGTAATTACGAGTCGCTTAATTAGGGGTCTCAGTCCTTAATTTAGGGTCAATTAGAGTCATCATCTTAATTAGCGGGACTGGGGTTCGTTTGGATTGGAGATCCCATTGGATGACGGAGATTGGGGTCAGTGTGGTTGATTGTGGGGCTTTGGATGGGGGTGATGGGATGGATTGGGGTCATTAGAGTAATTAAAGGGCTTAATTAGGCTAATTAGGGTCTTGGTCTTTAATTAGGGGTCATTAGAGTCTTTCGTCTTAATAAGAGGCATGGGGTTCGTCTGGATTGGGTTAATTGAGGGGACATTGGGGTCTCGTGTCTATTTGGGGCTGTGGATGGGTGATTGATGGGATGGATTTGGGCTTCATTAGCAATAATAGAGGTCTTAATTAAGGGTCTCAGTCCTTAATTCAGGCAAATTGAGAGGTCATCATCTTAATTAGCGGGATTGGGGTTCGAAGAAGTTCGGATCGATTGTAGGGGAGATTACCAGATTGGTCAAGCTGTAGTTGATTGTGGGCTGTGGATGGGGATGGATGGGATGGATTGGGCTCATTAGGCATAATTAGGAGGGATTCTTAGATTATAGGGTGCTCGGTCTTAATTAGGGTCATTAAGAGTCATCATCTTACGAGTGAGATTCGAGGCTCGTTGGTTGGGGATCCATTGGAGGTCTTCATTGGGTAGAGCTATGGTTCATTCATTGGGATCCATTGAATGGGCTTGGGGGAATGATGGGCTGATTGGGCTATTAGCATAAATTAAGGATTAAATTAAGCATTAATTTAGCGGGGTTAATTAGGGGTCCAAACGGTCGTAATTAGGGTCATTGAGATTGGGGTGGTCTGGATTGGGATCCATTGGGGTCTTCATTGGGGTCATCGTTGTCCATTATGGGCTGTGGATGGGATGATGGGATGATTTGGGCTCATTTGCATAATTAAGGGGATTACATTAGCATAATTAGGGGGTTTAAATTAGGGGTCAGGTCTTAATTAGTGTTAATGGGGGTCAAATCGATTGGGCCCATTGAGATTAAAAGCTTCCGGGGTCATCTGAGGTTTGTGGTTGATTGTGGCTGTGATGATGCGATATTGGGATGGATTGGGGTCATTTTGCATAATTAGTGCTTTATTAGGGCTTAATTAGGGTTTGGTCTAATTAGTGTTAATTAGGGGTCGAATTGATTGGGATTAAAGAGGAGATGAGCTTGAGGTCTCATGAGGGTCATTGATTTCATTGGGTCTATTGGGACGTGGATTCGTTCTATCTCATTAATAGGACGGGTTTCGTTAAGTGTATTAGGTTAATATTAGGGCTTAATTGGGATCCTCAGGCTCATAATTAATTAGTTAATTAAGTTAATTAAAAGTGGAAGTTGTAATGGGTTCAACAGGGTATTTTGGGGTAAGAATGGGCGATTTTGGGTCAAAATGGTCATTTTGGGGGGGGAAATGGGAGATTTTGGTAAATAATTGGGGTTTTTTGGGGTAAAAAAGGGTTTTTTTGGGATAAAAATGGGGGGATTTTGGGGTCAAAATGGTGGATTTGGGGATGAAAATTGGGAGTTTTGGGTCAAAAAATGAGGATTTTGGGGGAAATGGGGGATTTTGGTGTAAAATGGGGATTTTGGGGTCAAAAATGGGTTTTTTGGGGTGAAAATGGGTGGGATTTTGCGTGTAAAAGTGGGAATTTTGGTCAAAATGGGTTTTTTTGGGGGTGAAAATGGGGATTTTGGAGTAAAAATTGGGGAATTTGGGGTCACAAAATGGGATTTTTGGGGGGTAAAATGGGGAATTTGGGGTCAAAAAATGTTGTGGTTGTTGGTGCTGAAAAAGGGGGATTTGGGGTCAAAATGAGGGGATTTTGGGGTGAAAAAAGGGGGATTTTGGGTCAAAAATGGGGATTTTGGGGGTGAAAATGGGGATTAGTGCGTAGAAACTGGGGGATTTTTGGTTAAAATTTGGGGATTTTTGTGGTCAAAAAATGAGGATTTTTGGGGTAAAAAATGGGGAAATCTGGCGTCAAAAAGGGGATTTTTGCGGGGTAAAATGGTTTTTTTGGGGGGAAGGAAATGGGGGATTTTGGTGAAAAATTGCGGGAAATTTTGGGTCAAAAATGGCGATTTTGGGGTAAAAATGGGGAATTTGGTCAAAAATGGGGATTTTGGGAGAAAATGGGGGATTTTGGTGTAAAAATGTGAGGCGAGACTTTTAGTCAAAAAATGAGGGATTTTTGGGGTTTAAAATGGGGGATTTTGGGATCAAAATGGTTTTTTGTGGGGAGTGAAAATGGGGATTTTGGTTTGTAAAAATTGGAGTGTAGTTTTGGGTAAAAAATGTTGGGGTTTTTGGGTGTGAAAAAGGGGGCTTTGGGTCAAAAAATTTTTTTTGGGGGTGAAAAATGGGGATTTTGGTGATAAAATGGGGATTTTGGGTATCCAAAAATGGGTTTTGGGGTGTAAAATGAGCGATTTTGGTGAAAAATTGGGATTTGGTCAAAGATGAGGATTTTTGGCCGGTAAAAATGGGAATTTGTGGTCCAAAAATGGGGGATTTGGGGGGGTGAAAGGGAGGATTTTGGTGTAAATGGATTTTGGGGTCAAAATGAGGGATTTGGAGTAAAAATGGGCAATTTGGGAGACAAACAAAATGGGGGATTTGGGGTAAGAAGTGGGCGATTTTGGGACAAAAATGGAGGATTTGCGTCAAAAAAATGAGCGATTATTATGCTATCAAGCGGAGTTTTTGGAAGGAGGTGACAAAAATGGGGATTTTGGGTCAAAATGGGGGAATTGGGTTTAATTCAGGGATTTTGGGGGTAGAAATGGGGGATATTTTGGAGTTAAAAAATGAGAAGATTTGGTGTAAAGGAATGCGGTAAATGGGGAATTTGTGGGTACAAAATGGGGATTTGGTGGTCAATAAAATGGATTGGGTCAAATGATTTTGGAGGGTAATAAAGCAATTTCGGTCAATTATGGCTATCTTTGGGTCAGTATTGGGGGTGAAAATGGGTTGCGGGTAAATGGGTTTTTGGGTCAAAAAAAGAACCCAATCCAACGAACCCCAATGTCTCTCATTAAGACTCTAATGATCCTAATTAAGACCAAGACCCTAATTAGGCCCTAATTAAGGCCTCTAATTATGCTAATGAGCCCAATCCATTTCATCATCCCCATCCACAGCCCCCAATAGACAACGATGACCCCAAACTCAACGACCGAAGCAACACACCGCTTTAATCCCAATCAATTCTTCGACCCCCAATTAACACTAATTAAGACCAGGACCTTACTTAACCCCTCTAATTATGCTAATTAGCCCTCTAATTATTCTAATGACCCCAATCCATCCCATCATCCCCAGCCCCAGCCCCACAATCAACCACAAGGGACTCCCAAGCCAACTCAATGACCCCGAAGCTTTAATCTCAATGGGACCCCAATCAATTTCGACCCCTAATTAACACTAATTAAGACCATGACCCTAATTAAGCCCCTTAATTATGCTAATTAATCCCTTAATTAAGCTAATGAGCCCAATCCATCCCATCATCCCCATCCACAGCCCCACAATCAACCACAAGGGACTCCCAATCAAACTCAATGACCCCGAAGCAACCGCTTTAATCCCAATCAATTCTTCAACCCCTCATTAACACTAATTAACATGTTAATTAATAACAGGCAGAGGCCGAATCGGCCAAGACCAAGGAGACATTGACAGCACTGCTTTTACCCGAGGCCTTATCCACAGACTTCTGAGCCAATTGAAGAGGCAAAGCTTCATGGCCAACCAAACAACTATAGACGTTCCCGGCGCCCCATTCTTCGGCCCCAACCTTCAATAGACTATAAGCCACGTAGGATTCGTTTATGGGATCTTCTCCTTGATTTAATGGGGTGGTGGTCAACCAATGGGATTGGGGAAGGGGTTCCCCGTTCCTAAGCCAGCGGACGAAGAAGTCGGGGGGGTTGAAGCCTTGGATCATGCAGGTGATGCTGAGGCGTTGGAGGCCGGGTTGTTGGTCCGATGGTGGGGGGTAGATAGAGATGGAGGGGGGGCGGGCGTTTCTTGCTGTTGTTTTTTGGGGAAAAAAGGGTGTTTTTGGGGTTTTTAGTGGTTATTCAGGTTCTATTCATTCTTATCTTCAAGAATTACCCCTTTTTCCCCCACTTTTTTGGCTGTTTTTGGCCCATTTTTCACCATATTTCACCCCCATTTTCTACCGTTACCGCCATTTTGTGGCTTATTTTTTTGACCATTTTTTGCCCATTTTCCCCCATTTTTCCTCCACTTTACCCCCATTTTCTCAATTATCCCCCTATTCTCTCCCATTACCCCTAATTTTACCCAATTTTACCCCATTTTACCCCATTTTTAACCCATTTTCCTCATTTTAACCCAACTTCTACCCAATGGAAGG
>NW_015439875.1:138257-141225 GCF_001577835.2 Coturnix japonica | reverse complement strand
CGGGCGTTTCTTGCTGTTGTTTTGGGGGGAAAAAAGGGCATTTTGGGGGTTTTTAGTGCCTATTTAGGTCATAGCCATCCTAACCTACATCAGTTTCGCCTTTTTTCCCCATATTTTTGACCATTTTTGGCTGTTTTTTGCCCATTTTCTCCAGTATCTGCCAGCATTTTCTATCATTACTTACCGACATTTTGTGGCCTATTTTTTTGCCCAATTTCCACCATTTTTGCCCCACTTTTACCCCATTTTTACCCCCAGTCTGTCGTTTTAACCCGATTCTCCCCCATTTTATCCATTTTTTGGCTATTTTACCCCGTTTTACCCCCATTTTTCCCCACTTTAATCCAAAATCAACCAATTGGTGGAGGGTAGATGGAGATGGAGGGGGGGGGCGGGCGTTTCTTGCTATTGTTTTGGGGGGAAAAGGGCATTTTTTGGGTTTTTAGTGGTTTTCTGAGGTTGTAGAAAGTGGTACTTATATTCATTACCCATTTTTGCCCCATTTTCCACCATTTTTCCCCCTATTATCCCTATATCCCCCAAATCTCCTGCATATACCCCATATCCCTCCATAGACACCCCATATCCCCCCATAGACCCCATTTATCCCCCCTATATACCCCCCATCTCCCCATATACCCCTATATACCCCCCATATCCCCTTTTCTCCCCCATATACCCCCTATGTCCCAATATACTCCCCATATTCCCCCATAGACACCCCATATCCCCCCATATCTCCTCTATATAACCCCCAAACCCTCCATATCCCCCCATATCCCCCCAATTACCCCCATTTATCCCACCCAAACCCCCCATATCTCCCCATATCCCCCCACAGACACCCCTTAGAGAGTCCCAGAGTCCCATAGAGCCACATAGAGTCCCATAGACACCCCATAACCCCATATAACCCAACTCACCCTCCGTCTTCTTCATCCTCTCCTCAACTGGAAACAGCAACTCGGGATGGTTGACCCTACAAACGTAGGCGTCCCCTCCGTCCCATTCATCCACGCACACCGAAGTCGTGGCCTCCACCATATAGAACCCATTGCTTTGTAGGACTTTCTGCCCCACGGATGTCTCCATCCGACCCCCTTTTTCCTTCCACCATGACACCTCCAGGCCGTCCACGTTGGCCATGTTGCTCACCCGGCATTTCAACTTGGCTGTTTTACTAAGGAAGATATCCACGAAGGAAGGGGGGAAGACGCGGACGCTGATCTCGGCGGGGTCGGGGGTGTCTACTGCATGAAATAAAAGGGGTTTTAGTGAGGTTGGACCCCATTTTGGGGGGTTTTTGGCCCAAAAATTGAGACTCGAGGCTTCACTTATGGTGGTAGGCCAAAAAAGTTGGGTTTTGTAGACCCAAAAATGGGGTTTTTAGGGAATTTTCCACACCAAAGTAAAGATGATGGTTGAAAGTGGGGACATAGGCCAAAAAAGCTGGGTTTTGAGGGACCAAAATTGGGTTTTTTGGGGTTTTTTGACTCAAAATGAAGAGTAGAGGCATCGACTATGGTGGTAGGCCAAAAAAGTTGGGTTTTGTAGGCCCAAAGTTGACATATCTAGGGTTTTTTGGCCCAAAATGAAGCCCAGAAGGAGAATGTAGGGTGATAGACCAAAAAAGTTGGGATTCATAGGACCAAAGTTGGCATTTTTTGCCCCTAAAATGAAGATGTCCACGAAGGAAGGGGGGAAGACGCGGACGCTGATCTCGGCCGGGTCGGGGGTGTCTACTGCATGAAATAAAAGGGGTTTTAGTGAGGTTGGACCCTATTTTGGGCTTTTTTTGACCCAAAAATTGAGACTCGAGGCGTCACTTATGGTGGTAAGCCAAAAAAGTTGGGTTTCGTAGGCCCAAAGTTGAGATATTTAGGGATTTTTGACCCAAAGCTAAGAGTAGAAGAGTCATTTATGGTGGGGTGCCAAAAAGGTTGGGTTTTGTGGCATAAAAATGGGATTTTGGGGGGTTTTTGACCCAAAAATTAAGAGTAGAGGCGTCGATTATGGTGGTAGGCCAAAAAAGTTGGGTTTTGTAGGCCCAAAGTTGACATATCTAGGGTTTTTTGGCCCAAAATGAAGGCCAGAAGGAGAATGTAGGGTGGTAGACCAAAAACGTTGGGTTCCGCAGCATAAAAATGGGATTTTGGGGGGTTTTTGACCCAAAATGAAGATATCCACGAAGGAAGGTGGGAAGACATGGACGCTGATCTTGACCGGGTCGGGGGTGTCTACTGCAAGGAATTAAGGGGGTTTGATTAAAGTTAGAAGCATAAAAAGTACCATTTTTGAGGTTTTTTGGCCCAAAAACTAGCTCTACAGACATCACTTATGGTGGTAGGCCAAAAAAGTTGGGTTTCGTAGGCCCAAAAATGGGTTTTCTAGGGTGTTTTTGACCCAAAACGAAGGCCAGAGGAAGAATGTAGGGTGGTAGACCAAAAAAGTTGGTTTTTGTGGCATAAAAATGGGATTTTGGGGGGTTTTTGACCCTAAAATGAAGAGTAGAGGCGTCGATTATGGTGGTATGCCAAAAAAGTTGGGTTTCGTAGGCCCAAAGTTGAGATATTTAGGGGTTTTTGCCCCAAAATTAAGAGTGACAGCAATGGTTGGGTGGTAGACCAAAAAAATTTGGGTTTCATTGCATAAAAACTGGATTTTGGGGGGTTTTTGACCCAAAAATGAAGAGTAGAGGCGTCGATTATGGTGGTAGGTCAAAAAGTTGGGTTTCGTAGGCCCAAAGTTGAGATATTTAGGGGGTTTTGACCCTAAATATCTCAAGATATTTACTTGTAGCCACAAATATGAACTTTCAGACCCCCAAAACCCCCAAATTCACCCCAAAAACCCTCAACTTACATCCACATTCCATCCTCGCGTCACCACGTTTCAAGGCCCCAAAATTGGCAAGTTTTGGCCTTTTTACCCCAAAAATCCACCCAAAATCACATCTAACCCCTCCCCA
>NW_015439875.1:137379-138226 GCF_001577835.2 Coturnix japonica | reverse complement strand
ACCCCAAATAAGCCCAAATTCACCCCAAAAACCCCAACTTACATCCACATTCCATCCTCTTGCTGGTGTTCCTCATCTCCCCATCTACGACACAACTAAAGACGACACCGGAATCCCATTCGCTCTCAGTCACTTCCACTTTACTTTGAGTCACCGTTTGGGTTCCGACGGTTCCGGTCCAATATTGAACATTAGATCCAATGACGGGGGATCCGTTTTTGTACCAATTCACTTGTTTGGCTTTTCGGTTCCCTTTGGTTTGACATAAGACGGTGGCGTTGCGGAAGGGGCCGTCGAAGGCGTCGCGGGACGGGGGGTGGATGGTCACTTGGACGGGGGTGTTGGAGGGGGTCGAACCTAAATGGGGAGGAAAGGGTTAATAAGGGGTTAATAAGGGGTTAATAAGGGGGTATTGGGGTCTTTTTGGGGTCAATAGGGGGGTTATTAAGGGGTTGGGGGTCTATAGAGTTGGGTTGGGGGGCTATTAGGGGTATTGGAGGGGGTTGTTGAACCTAAATGGGGAGCAAAAGGGTTAATAAGGGGGTATTAAGGGGTCTATTAAGGGGTAGGGGGGCTATAGAGTGGGGTTGGGGGGCTATTAAAGGGCTATAGAGTGGGGTAGGGGGGCTATTAAGGGGGGCTATTAAGGGGTACAGGGTCTTTTTGGGGTCAATGGGGGGCTATAGAGTGAGATTGGGGGGCTATAGAGTGGGGTTAGGGGGGTACTAAGGGGGGCTATTAAGGTTATTAGGGGGTGGATGGTCAGTTGGAGGGGGGTGTTGGAGGGGATCGAACCTAAATGGGGAGGAAAGGGTTAATAAGGGGTTAATAAGGGGTTAATAAGGGG
>NW_015439875.1:130853-132379 GCF_001577835.2 Coturnix japonica | reverse complement strand
AAACCCGGAAGTCCCAAACCCGGAAGTCCAGAACCCGGAAGCCCAAAACCCGGAAGTCCCAAACCCGGAAGCCCAAAACCCGGAAGTCCCAAACCCGGAAGTCCTCCCGCGTCCCCTCTAACCTGGGTTCTCTATGATCAACTCGGCGTTCCCCCTGGGATGCGTGGCCCGACACCGGAAGGGCTGCCGACTTTTCCCTTCCGTTTGGGTCATCCGGAAGCTGCTGACGGCTTTATACGTCATATCCGGTGCTCGGATAGGGTTAAAATCGGAAGCCGGAAGTGTTTCGTTATCATTGTCTGTCCACCGGAAGCTAATGGAGGACGGCCGGAAGTCGAAGGTGGCGCAGCCAATGGCGTACAAGGAAGGGGAGGGGGAGCAGGGAACCAATGGGAAGAGGCGGGGGGGGGGGTTACTGGTTTATACTGGTTTATACTGGTTTATACTGGTTTATACTGGGATATACTGGGATATACTGGTATGGACTGGGATGGACTGGTATGGACTGGGATATACTGGGATGGACTGGTCTATACTGGTCTATAATGGGATGGACTGGGCTGGACTGGGCTGTACTGGTCTATACTGGGATGGACTGGTTCATACTGGGTTATACTGGGATGTACTGGTCTATACTGGGCTGTACTGGGATGGACTGGTCTATACTGGTCTATACTGGGCTGTACTAGTCTGTACTGGGCTGTACGGGTCTATACTGGGCTGTACTGGGATGGACTGGTCTATACTGGTGTGTACCAGGCTGTACTGGTCTATACTGGGCAGTACTGGTCTATACTGGGCTGTACTGGTCTATACTGGACTGTACTGGTCTATACTGGGCTGTACTGGGCTGTACTGGTCTATACTGGGCTGTACTGGGATGGAATGGTCTATACTGGTCTATACTGGGCTGTACTGGTCTGTACTGGTCTATACTGGGTTGTACTGGTCTATACTGGTGTGTACCGGGCTGTAGTGGTCTATACTGGGCAGTACTGGTCTATACTGGTCTATACTAGGCTGTACCCGGCTGTACTGGTCTATATTGGGCTGTACTGGTCTATACTGGTCTATACTGGGCTGTACTGGTCTGTACTGGTCTATACTGGGCTGTACTGGGATGGACTGGTCTATACTGGGCTGTACTGGTCTGTACTGGTCTATACTGGGCCGTGCTGGGATGTACTGCGCAATACTGGGCTGTACTGGTCTATACTGGTCTATACTGGGCTGTACTGGTCTGTACTGGTCTATACTGGGCTGTACTGGGTTGTACTGGTCTATACTGGTGTGTACCGGGCTGTAGTGGTCTATACTGGGCAGTACTGGTCTATACTGGGCTATACTGGGCTGTACTGGGATGGACTGGGCTGTACTGGGCTGTACTGGTCTATACTGGGCTGTACTGGGATGGACCGGGCTGTACCGGTCCATACTGGTCCATACTGGTACCGGTACCAGTATAAACCAGTACAGCTCCGGTACCCCATACTGGTCCATACTGGTTCATACTGGTCCATACTGGT
>NW_015439875.1:123920-130713 GCF_001577835.2 Coturnix japonica | reverse complement strand
CATACTGGTCCATACTGGTTCATACTGGTCCATACTGGTACCGGTACCAGTATAAACCAGTACAGCTCCGGTACCCCATACTGGTCCATACTGGTCCATACTGGGTCCATACTGGGTCCATACTGGTCTATACTGGTCCATACTGGTCCATACTGGTACCGGTACCAGTATAAACCAGTACAGCTCGGGTACCCCATACTGGTCCATACTGGTCCATACTGGTCTATACTGGTCCATACTGGTCTATACTGGTCCATACTGGTACCGGTACCAGTATAAACCAGAACAGCTCTGGTACCCCATACTGGTCCATACTGGTCCATACTGGTCTATACTGGTCCATACTGGTCCATACTGGTACCAGCACCAGTATAAACCAGTACAGCTCCGGTACCCAATACTGGTCCATACTGGTATATACTGGTCCATACCGGTCCATACTGGTCCATACTGGTCCATACCGGTCTATACTGGTCCATACTGATCCATACTGGTCCATACTGGGTCCATGCTGGTCTATACTGGTCCATACTGGTCTATACTGGTCTATACTGGTCCATACTGGTCTATACTGGTCTATACTGGTCCATACAGCCCTATACTGGTCAATACTGGTCCATACTGGTCTATACTGGTCCATACTGGTCCATAATGGTCTATACTGGTCCATACCGGTCAATACTGGTCCATACTGGTCTATACTGGTCCATACTGGTTTATACTGGGTCCCATTGCCCCTTAGCGGCCTCAGTTCCCATTAATTAACCCCATTAATTAACCCCATTAATTAACGGATCTATGGGTAATTAGTGCTAATGACTTAATGAACGCCATTAATTAGCAGCCGGTAATGAGTCTTAATGATTCCGGACCCCAATTAATTTCTTAATTAGCCCTAATATTCACTAATTAATTAAGTCCAATTAATTAATTAATCCGATACTTGGTTATTTCTAATGACTCCCAATTAATTAATTCCCATTAATTTCCAATTAATTTCCAATTAATTCTCATTAATTAACATTAATTCCCAATTAATTACCAATTATCACAATTAATTCCCATTAATCACCACTTAATTACCAATTAATTCCCATTAATTACCAATTATCTCCATTAAATCCCATTAATTGCAACTTAATTCCCAATTAATCCCCATTAATTCCTAATTAATACCAATTAATTCCCATTAATTGCCAATTAATACCAATTAACCCCCATTTATTCCTAATTAATACCAATTAATTCCTATTATTTCTCAATTAATACCCAATTCCCATTAATTAACTATTATAGCAATTAATTCCCATTAATTCCCAATTAATACCAATTAATTCCCATTAATTCCCAATTATCGCAATTAACTCCCAGTAATTAAGATAATTCCTAATTAATGCCGATTAATTCCCATCACCACTTAATTAATGCAATTAATTCCCATTAATTCCTAATTAATACCAATTATTTCCCATTAATTACCAATTATCGCAATTAAATCCCATTAATTAAATTAATTCCTAATTAAAACCAATTATTTCCCATTAATTACTAATTATCACAATTAATTACCATTAATTCCTAATTAATTTCAATTAATTCCCATTAATACTTAATTATTTCTAATTATTTCTAACTATTTCTTAATTATTTCTTATTTCCAATTTATCTAATTATTTCTTAATTATTTCTAATTATTTTTAATTATTTCTTAATTATTTCTTAATTATTTCTAATTATTTCTTAATTATTTCTAATTATTTCATAATTAATTACCTCTAATTACACCCAATTATACAGTTAATATTCCAATTATTTCCCATTAATTTCTAATTAATTAATTTAATTACTAATTAATCCTAATTAGTTGATTGTAATTACCTCTAATTACTTCTAATTAATTCCAATATTTCTAATTAATTCCAATTATTTCTAATTATTTCCAATTATTAACTCCTAATAACTCTTAATTAGTTCTAATTAGTCTTAATTACTCCTAATTAATCCTAAGTATTTCCATTAAAATTGGCTAAAAATCATCAAATCCACTTAAAATCCACTAATATTAATTGTCATTAGTAACCCTTAATTAACTTAATTAAATTAAATTAATTACCTCTCATTATCTCAAATTAATTATAAATATAATTAATAATTAATAATTAATGATTATTAATTAATAATTAATAATTAATAATTAATCGGATCAAATTTTGGACAATTAATGGAAAAATTCATTAAGAAAATAAGGAGAAATTTGGGTCAAATAGGTCAAAATTTGGGTCCAATTTCATCTCTATTAATTACTATTAATTGCTATTAATAACTAATTAATTTATCTATTAATTGAAAATTATTAATTATTAATTATTAATGTTGATAATAGGATGAATTATTATTAAATTCCCCCAAAATTCGATTAATTTCCCAATTAATTTCATCTTTATTAATTACTATTAATTATTATTAATTAATATTAGCTACTAATTATATAACTACTTAATTAATCCATTAATTACTAATAATTAATTATCATTATTGATAATATAATGAATCATTATTAATTCTCCCCATATCTATATTAATTATTAATTAAATTACTATTAATTATTAACTAATCAATAACTAATTAATAACTAATAATGATAATTAATAATTAATAATTATTATTATTAAGCAATAATAATAATAATTAATTATCCCTCCAAAAAGCCTCAAATCGTCACTTTTTCACCCAAAAAATCCCCCATAAAACATCACTTTTTAAAACCAATTTGCCCAAAATCGCCTTTTTTCACCCCAAAAATCCAAATTGCCCAAAATCGCCTTTTTTCACCCCAAAACTTCACATTTTTCACTCAAAATTAACCAAAAAATGCTTTTCCCCTCATAAAACAACACTTTTTTAAACCTATTGTCCCAAAATCGCCTTTTTTCACCCCAAATTGCCCCAAACTGCCTTTTTTCACCCCAAAAACCCAAATTGCCCAAAATCGCCTTTTTTCACCCCAAAACTTCACATTTTTTCCCCAAATTAACCAAAAATGGATTTTTTTCCCCAAAACCAGCTGTTGTTTTTCCCTCAAACTTCCCATTTTTCATCGTTTAACCAAAAAGGTCCAAATTTACCCCAAAAATAAAAGCCTCAATTTCCTGTTTTTTGTTGTTTTCGAAACTCCAAAGTTCCCGTTTTTGGGTGTTTTTAACCCAAAATGAAACCGACCGTAAAAAATGACCATTTTTGGGTCAAAACAACCCAAAAAAGGGATTTTTTTACAGGATAGGTTGAAAAAATGGGTTAAAAAATGATGATTTTGGGCAAAAAAAAGAGCACCAAAAATGTGAAAAATATCCAATTTTTTCATTAATTAATTTAATTGTTAATTAATTCAATTAATAATTTAATTATTAATTTAACCATTAATCAGTTTTATTATTAATTTAATTGCTAATTCAATTATTGATTTAATTAATTAATCAATTAATTAATGTTATTTAATGTGATTAATTTAATTATCTATTTATTAGATTATTATTATTAATTATTTTTATTATTATAATTATTAATTAATTATTGTTAAATAATTGATTTATTATTGCTATCATTAATTTATCATTAATTGATTTCATTAATTAATTATTATTATTTAATTAATACAATTAATTTAATCATTACCTATTTATACCCTAAAATGACCCAGAATTGCCATTTTTTCACCCAAATTTGCCCAAAATTCAATTTTCTCCCTCAAATGACCCAAAATCGACATTTTTTGACCCAAATTTGCCCTGAAATTTTTTACATTAATTTTCCTCCCTCAAATGACCCAAAATCACCATTTTTTGACCCAAATTTGCCCTAAATTCAGTTTTCTCCCTAAAATGACCCAAAATCGCCATTTTTTGACCCAAATTTGCCCTCACATTCCCTACATTAATTTTTCCTTCCCAAAATGACCCAAAATCACAATTTTTTGACCCAAAAAAGTGCCCAAAATCCAATTTTTAACCCTGATTTACCATTTTTCTCCCTAAATTCAATTTTCTGCCTAAAATGACACAAAATCAACATTTTTTGACCCAAAAATGTGTCTCAAATTCAATTTTCTCCCTAAGATGACCCAAAATCACCATTTTTTGACCCAAAAAATTGCCCTAAATTAAATTTTCATTGTAAAATGACCCAAAATCGCCATATTTGACCCAAACTTGACCTGAAATTTCGAACATTAATTTTCCTCCCTAAAATGACCCAAAATCACCATTTTTTGACCCAAATTTGCCCAAAATTCAATTTTCTCCCTCAAATGACCCAAAATCGGCATTTTTGACCCAAATTTGCCCTGAAATTTTTTACATTAATTTTCCTCCCTCAAATGACCCAAAATCAACATTTTTTGACCCCAAAAATTGCCAAAAATTCAATTTTCTGGCTAAAATGACCCAAAAACAATGTTTTTGACCCAAATGTGCCTTAAATTCAATTTTCTGCCTAAAATGATACAAAATCACCATTTTTGACCCATAAAAGTGCCCGAAATTCAATTTTTGACCCAAATATAACATTTTTCTCCCTAAATTCATTTTTCTCACTAAAATGACCCAAAATCACCATTTTTTGACCCAAATCAGCCTTAAATTCAATTTTCTGCCTAAAATGACACTAAATCACTATTTTTGACCCAAAAAAGTGACTAAAATTGACATTTTTTTAACCTAAAATCACCCTTTTTCTCCCTAAATTCAATATTCTCCCTCAAATGACCCAAAATCACCATTTTTTGACCTAAATTCCACCCCAAATAAACGCTCAAAATGCCCCAAAATGCCTTTTTTTGACCCAAATCCTCCATTTTTTCTCCCTAAATTCAATTTTCACCCTAAAATGACCCAAAATCGCCAATTTTTGACCCAAAATCACCCTCAAATTCCACCTAAAAGTCCCCTCAAAATGCCCCGAAATCACCATTTCCAACCCAAATTTGCCCAAATTTCCACATTTTGGCCCCAAAATTTCTCCCGTCATCAAATCGAGGCCGACTGACCCAAAATCGGCTGATTTTGCCCCAAAATGGGGTCAGGGACTCACCGGACGAGACGACGACTTCGGTCCCGTGTCCCCAGGCGTCGATGCTACCAGCAGTACCACAGTGACCCAAAATCGCCCTTTTTTAACCCAAAAACTCCACTTCCTTCTTTTGGGGCTAAAAACGACAATTTTGGTTAAAAAATAGTTGTTTTTTTGTGGTTTTTTATTTAACCGTTTCGGGCTGGTTTTGTCCTGGTTTCCTCCCTTGGGATTCATCCCATAATGGGCAATTTTCACTAATAAAAAACACAATTTTGGGTCAAAAAAGGCCATTTTTAGACAAAAACACCATTTTTTAAGACAAAAAACAGCATTTTTAACCAATTTGGGCCATTTTACCCCAAATTCCTCCCTTGGGATTCGTCCAATAATGGGCAAAATTGGACTTTTTCACTGCTAAAAACTTCAATTTTGTGTCAAAAAACACCATTTTTAGACCCAAAAGTGCCATTTTTAGACAAAAAATGCCATTTTGAACCAATTTTGGCCGTTTTCACCCCAAATTCCTCCCTGAGACCAATCCAGAATTGAAGGGTTCATTTTTAATCACTAACCCCCCCAATTTTTAGCCAAAAAATGCCATTTTTAGACCAAAAAATTCCATTTTTAGACAAAAACCGCCATTTTTAGCCAAAAATGCCATTTTTAACCAAATTGAGCCTTTTTTGCCCCAAATTCCTCCCTTAGGCCCATCCTGATGGGAAAAATGTTTAATTTTATTGTAAAATTAACCAAAAAAGGGGAAAATAACCCCAAATTTTGGATGCTGGGTGGCCAATGAAGAAGGAATTATCGTAATATGAGGGGGGAAATTGACCAAAAAGGGCCAAATTAGCCCCAAAATGAGTATGGTTTTTGTTATGGGATGTAACACGGTGATAAGCACCCCAACCACAGTAAGCACTACCCACAGTGATACAAAGTTGACCAAAATCCTCTGTTTTTACCCCAAAAGATGTGGGGTTATCGCTTGAGCGGCCATTAGTGAAGCTCCTTCCTCCCCAAGGCCCCAAAATGGGGGAAAAAATGGAGATTTTGGGCAAAAATAGACCCAAAAATGACAAATATTGGCAGAAAGTTGCCACAAAATGCCCAAAATATGGTGAATTTTTGGGGTAAAAAAGGGCATTATTGGGAACTCGGGTGGGAAAAGGTTTAAATGTGGAATCATGGGACCTGAATTTTGGGCCAAAATGTCCAAAAATGGGCAAAAATGGGGTTAAAAAGCCCATATTTGGTAAAATATCCATCGATATCAATGGATTTGGGACCAAAGTGGCCAAAAATGGGTAAATGTCCCCAAATTTGGGGCCCGATGGCCATAAAAGGGCAAAATATCCCCATAGGAATGAAATTTTGGGGGAAAATTATAAAATACGGGGGGAAATGATGAAATTTGGGGGAAAATGGTGAAATTTGGGGGGAAATTATGAATTTTGGTGGAAAACGATAAAAAATTGGGGGGAAATGATGAAATTTGGGGGAAAATGGTAAAATTTTGGGAAAATGATGAAATTTGGGGGAAAATGATAAAATTTGGGGGAAAATGGTGAAATTTGGTGGAAAATGGTAGAATTTGGGGGAAAATAATGAAATTTGGGGGAAAATGATGAAATTTGGGGGAAAATGGTAAAATTTGGGGGGAAATGGTGAAATTTAGGGGAAAACGGTAAAATTTTGGGGAAAATGATGAAATTCAGGGGAAAA
>NW_015439875.1:121448-122828 GCF_001577835.2 Coturnix japonica | reverse complement strand
TTGTCCCTTTTTACCCCATTTTTTGGGCTGAAATCACCTCCTATGGGGAATTTTGGGTTATTTTGTCCCTATTTTGGTGTATTTTGTCCCTTTTTCCCTCATTTTTTGGGCTTAAATCACCTACTATGGGGATTTTTGGGTTATTTTGTCCCTATTTTGGTGTATTTTGTCCCATTTTACCTCATTTTTTGGGCCTAAATCACCTCCTATGGCGATTTTGGGGTTATTTTGTCCCTATTTTGGGTTGTTCTGTCCTTATTTTGGTGCATTTTGCCCCTTTTTACCTCATATTTTGGGCCTAAATCACCTCATATGGGGATTTTTGGGTTATTTTGTCCTTATTTTGGGTTATTTTGTCCCTATTTTGGTGTATTTTGTCCCATTTTACCTCATATTTTGGGCCTAAATCACCTCGTATGGGGGTTTGTGGTGTGTTTTGTCCTTATTTTGGGGTATTTCATCCCTTTTTACCTCATTTTTTGGGCTTAAATCACCTCATACGAGTTGTTTTCAGGTTATTTTGTCCATATTTTGGTGTATTTTGTCCCATTTTACCTCATTTTTTGGGCTGAAACCACCTCATATGGGGATTTGTGGTGTGTTTTGTCCCTATTTTGGGCCTAAACCACAACCTATGGGGATTTTTGGGTTGTTTTGTCCTTATTTTAGTGCCAAAACCACCATTTTTGTGCCTTTTGTGCCGCATTTCTTCCCTTGGGGCCTAAATCAGCTCCTATGGGGTTTTGTGGTGTATTTCATCCCTTGGGGCCTAAATCACTTCCTATGTGGCTTCTGTGGTGTATTTCATCCCTTTTTACCTCATTTTTTGGGCTTAAATCACCTCCTATGGGGATTTTTGGGTTGTTTACTCCCTATTTTTGTACCGAAACCACCATTTTTGTGCCTTTTGTGCCGCATTTCCTCCCTTGGGGCCTAAATCACCTCCTATGGGGTTCTATAGTGTATTTCATCCCTTGGGGCCTAAATCACCTCCTATGTGGCTTTTGTGGTGTATTTTGTCCCTTTTTACCTCATTTTTTCGGCTTAAATCACCTCCTATGGGGGTTTGCGGTGTGCTTTGTCCCTATTTTGGGCCTAAACCACATCCTATGGGGATTTTTGGGTTGTTTTGTCCCTATTTTTGTGCCAAAACCACCATTTTTGTGCCTTTTGTGCTGCATTTCTTCCCTTGGGGCCTAAATCACCTCCTATGGGGTTTTGTGGTGTGTTTCATCCCTTGGGGCCTAAATCTCCTCCTATGTGGCTTTTGTGGTGTATTTTGTCCCTTTTTACCTCATTTTTTGGGCTGAAACCACCTCCTATGGGGGTTTGTGGGTTGTTTTCTTTCTATTTTGGTGCCAAAACCACCATTTTTGTGCC
>NW_015439875.1:111572-119678 GCF_001577835.2 Coturnix japonica | reverse complement strand
GACCCCCATTGAGACTTATTGACCCCATAGGTCCCCCGTTGACCCCCACAGAGCCCTATTGAGACACATTGAGCCCCCATAGAGACCCATAGAGACCCTATAGAGCCCCATAGAGCCCCATAGAGACCCCATAGAGCCCCATAGAGACCCACAGCGCCCTCACCTGGCAGGGCCGCCAGGAGGAGGAGGAGGGAGGAGACGCTTGGGCTCATGGTTGCGGAGCCGACTGCTGCTCCTCTACCCCAAACCCGGCTCTTTTATACTCATTAAGAGGCTTAATTTGCATAAAAGTGGGTGGGGAGACACTCGGCTTCGTTAACGCGTTAATTACCGGTTGCCCTTCGTTAAGGCTGGGAGTTGTTATGGCTTAATGAGTTTGTTATGGTTTGTTGTTTACGAGCGACTCGCGGATGCGTGAAGTCCATTCGTTTCTGTTTTATCACATGTCCCCACTTAATTAATTAATTGTTAATTAATTAAATGATTAATTAGGCTCGTTAATGATTTAATTAACACCTAAGCCCGACCTCGTTAATTTTTACCCATTCTAATTATCATTATCTGCTCATTAACTGAATTGGATACCATTGATACACCCCCTCTCCCCTTCTTCCCTCATTAGGCCTTAATGAATTGCCCCTAATTAATGACTGATTAATTAATTGCTATGACCCCTCCACTTCCCTCATCAGGCTTTAATTAAAAGCACCTAATTAATGACTTTGATTAATTAATGCAATTAATTCCCAGCCTAACAAAGTCATTTTTCCTTTCGGTCATTGCCCCATCAGGAATTAATTAATTTCCATTAATTATTTACAATTAATTAGTTAATTAATGGCCGCCTCTTGCTTCTTCCTGAATTTACATCCCTTATAATCCCCTGTCAGGAATTAATTAATTGTAATTAATTACAATTAATTACTCATAATTAATTAATTAATTAATGGCCTCCTCTCGTTTCTTCCTGGTTACACCCCTCATAATCCCCCCATCAGGAATTAATTAATTGGGTTGATTAATTGATTAATTGATTAATTAAAAGTCTCTTCACTGTTGTTCCATTCTGACTCCCATTGGCCATCAATTAGCTCTAATTAATTAATTAATTAATGGCCTCCTCTCGTTTCTTCCTGGTTACACCCCTCATAATCCCCCCATCAGGAATTAATTAATTGGGTTGATTAATTGATTAATTGATTAATTAAAAGTCTCTTCACTGTTGTTCCATTCTGACTCCCATTGGCCATCAATTAGCTCTAATTAATTAATTAATTAATGGCCTCCTCTCGTTTCTTCCTGGTTACACCCCTCATAATCCCCCCATCAGGAATTAATTAATTGGGTTGATTAATTGATTAATTGATTAATTAAAAGTCTCTTCACTGTTGTTCCATTCTGACTCCCATTGGCCATCAATTAGCTCTAATTAATTAATTAATTAATTAACATTAATCCCTTCTGTGCAGCCATTAATCATTTAATCATTTGATTGTGATCTTCTCATAATTAAGTTATTAATTAGAGACAATGTAACATTCAATCGCCATCATCTCTTAATTAATTAATTAATTAGTCACTTAATTGCTACCATTTCTTCATTAAGCCATTAATTAAGGCCTACTAATTACACTATGTTCCACTCATTAGAGATAATAAATGAATTAATAGCGATCTCCTCTCAATTAAATCATTAATGAGGGCTAATGAAGCTCTTAATTAGTCTTCTCTCTGTTAATTGTTATTTAATCAGTAATTAAGTAATTAATCTTTAATTATCCTATTCATTAATTAATGATTGATTATTGACCATCAATTAATCATTAATCCATCAATCAGTCATCAATTAATCATTAATTAATTGATCAATGTTTGAATATAGTAATCATTAATTAATGATTAATTAATGGCCATCATTTAATCATTAATAAATCAATTAATTATATTAATCATTAATCAACCTAAACATTAATTATATTAATTTGTTAATGGATATTAATTAATCATTAATCAGTCAGTCGATCATTAATTAACCTAATCATTAATTAACAATTGATTGATGACCATTAGTTAATTAATCATTACTCAATCAATTGTTAAATAACCCAATGATTAATTAACCTAATTAAGCTACTTAATTAAAGCCCATGGAGCGGAACCGCACCTGGAGAGGCCCCAAAATGGGTCGAAAAACCGCAAGAATGGTTCAAAAAGAAGAAAATAAACCCATCGTTTCCCGTTTGAACCAAAAAGTGCCTTTTTTAACCCGAAAACAGGAGCCTGTGGGGCCACCTGGAACCTGCAGCTGGATGAAAAATGAGCAAATCGGGGTTTTCCGACCCAAAAATAAGGTGGTTTCTGTGGGGTTTGGAGCTTGTATGGGATCCCATAGGGAGACATAGGACCCCATAGGGACATATAGGGACCCATAGGGACATATAGGGTCCTATCGGACCCCATAGGGACCCCATGGGGACCCCATAGAACCCCATAGAGACCCCAATAGCCCCATAAGACCCCATAGGAAACCATAGGGAGCCATAGGACCCCATAGGGACATATAGGGTCCTATTGGACCCCATAGGGACCCCATAGAGCCCCATAGAACCCCATAGGGGCCTATATGGGCACAGAGAACCCCATAGGGACCCCATAGAGCCCCATAGAACCCCATAGGGGCCTATATGGGCACAGAGAACCCCATAGGGACCCCATAGACTCCATAGGGGCCCTATTGAATCCCATAGGGACCCTTAGAATCTCATAGGGACCCCAAAAAGCCCATAGGGACCCATAGGATTATATTGAACCCATAGAGTTCTATTGAACCCCATAGGGAACTACAGGGACCCCAATAACCCCATAGGGACCCATAGAACACCATAGGGACCCATAGAACACCATAGGTGCCCCCAAAACCCCATAGGGACCCATAGGATTATATTGAACCCCATAGGGACCCCATAGGAAACCATAGGGACCCATAGAATCCCATAGGGACCCATAGGGTCCTATTGATCCCCATAAGACGCTGTAAGACCCCATAGAGCCCCATAAGACCCCACAGGATCCTATTGAACCCCATTGGGCCTGATAGAACCCCATAGGGATCCCAATAGCCCCATAGAACCCCATAGGAAACCATAGGGACCCACTGAACCCCATAGGGAGCCATAGGACCCCATAAGGACATATAAGGCCCTATAGAATCCCATAGGGACCCCAAAAGCCCCATAAGATCCCATAGGAACTCATAGGAGAGGATTTGGGGTAAAATAGTGGGATTTTGGGTCCAAGTGAGTGGATATGGTGTGGAATAGAGGGATTTTGTGACCTAGTGAGGGGATTTGGGGTGAAATAATGGGATTTGGGGTCCCAGTGAGTGGATTTGGGGTGAAATAGTGTGATTCTGGGGTACAATGAGTAGATTTGGGGTGAAATAATGGGATTTTGGGTAAAACAATGATTGGATTTGAGGCCTGGAGGAGGGCTTGGCCTTGTCTGCAAGGCCTCTGGATTGTGGGATTTGTGGCCTAGTGAATGGATTTGGGGTGAAATAATGGGATTTTGGGGCACAATAAGTAGATTTGGGGAGAAATGGTGTGATTCTGGGGAACTATGAGTGTATTTGGGGTGAAATAGTGGGACTTTAGGGTCCAATGAGTGGATTTGTGGCCTGGAGGAGGGCTTGGCCTTGTCTGCAAGGCCTCTGCATTGTAGGATTTGGGGTCCAGTGAGTGGAATTGGGGTGAAATACTGGGATTTTGGGGCACAATTATTGATTTTGGGTTGGAATAGTGTGATTTTGGTTTACAATGAGTGGATTTGGGGTGAAATAGTGGAATTTTTGGGGTACAATGAGTGGATTTGAGGCCTGGAGGAGGGCTCGGCCTTGTTTATGAGGCCTCTGGATTGTGGGATTTGGGGCCTAGTGAGTGGAATTGGGGTGAAATAATGGGATTTTGGGGCACAATTAGCGATTTTGGGGTGGAATAGTGTGATTTTGGGGTACAATGAGTGTATTTTGGGTGAAATAGTGGGACTTGGGGTACAATGAGTGAATTTGAGGCCTGGAGGAGGGCTCGGCCTTGTTTATGAGGCCTCTGCATTGTAGGAATTGGGGTCCAGTGAGTGGAATTGGGGTGAAATAATGGGATTTTGGGGCACAATTAGTGATTTTGGGGTGGAATAGTGTCATTTGGGGTTACAGTGAGTGGATTTGAGGTGAAATAGTGTGATTTTGGGATACAGGGAGTGGATTTGAGGCCTGGAGGAGGGCTTGGCCTTGTCTGCAAGGCCTCTGGATTGTGCGATTTGGGGCCTTTTGTGTGGAATTGGGGTGAAATAATGGGATTTGGGGCACAATTAGTGAATTTGGGGTGAAATAATGGGATTTTGGGGTACAATGAGTGGATTTGGGTCGAAATAGTGGAATTTTGGGGTACAATTAGTGAATTTGAGGCCTGGAGGAGGGCTCGGCCTTGTTTATGAGGCCTCTGCATTGTAGGAATTGGGGTCCTGTGAGTGGATTTGGGGTAAAACAGTAGGATTTTGGGGTACAATGAGTGAATTTGGGGTGAAATAATGGGATTTTGGGGTACAGTGAGTGGATTTGGGGTAAAATATTGGCTTTGCGTATCAGACCCCATAGAGATCCCACAGGGGCCTCATCGAGATCCCACAGCGACCTCATAGGCATCGCATTGAGTTCCCTTAGAGACACCATGGAGACCCCATTGAGACCCTAAAGGGAAGCAGTGAGGCCTCATCTGCAAGGCCTCAGGATTCACCTATAGCAATTATGGCATGGAATGGGTGCGACAGGCACCAGGAAAGGGGCTGGAATGGGTCGCTGGTATTAATAATGGTGGTGGAACATGGTACGGGACGGAGGTGAAGGGCCGTGCCACCATCACGAGGGACAACGGGCAGAGCACAGTGAGGCTGCAGCTGAACAGCCTGAAGGACGAGGACTCGGCCATGTATTACTGTGTTAGAGTTGATGATGATTGTGGTGGTTATTGTGGTGGTGGTGGGGCTGGTTGGATGGACGCCACCTGGGCTCTGAGCTCCCAGTCTGGGCAATGGGGGATCCCGTTAAATCCAGCAGTGATGTCGATCCCATTAGCAGCATTACAACAACCACCAGCACTATCAGCATCTCTGGCGCAGTAATACATGGCCGAGTCCTCGTCCTTCAGGCTGTTCAGCTGCAGCCTCACTGTGCTCTGCCCGTTGTCCCTCGTGATGGTGGCACGGCCCTGCACCGCCGGTGCGTAGTATGTGCTACTACCAGAACCACTAATACCAGCGACCCATTCCAGCCCCTTTCCTGGTGCCTGTCGCACCCATTCCATGCTATAACTGCTGAAGGTGAACCCTGAGGCCTTGCAGACGAGGCTGAGCCCTCCTCCAGGCCTTACAGACAAAACCCCATAGAGATCCCATAAGGACCTCATTGAGACCCCACAGCAACCTCATAGGCATCGCATTGAGTTCCCATACAGACATCTCTCTAAGGCTCTCCACTTCGCCATCCTTCCATCCCACAGGGCTGATGGCGGCCATGACGTTGGACGAGTCTGGCGGCGGCCTCTACGTGCCTGGAGGAGGCCTCAGCCTCGTCTGCAAGGCCTCAGGGTTCACCTTCAGCAGCTTTGAGATGTACTGGGTGCGACAGGCACCAGGAAAGGGGCTTGAATGGGTCGCTGGTATTAACAAAGCTGGTAGTTGGACAGGCTACGCGCCAGCGGTGCAGGGCCGTGCCACCATCACGAGGGACAACGGGCAGAGCACAGTGAGGCTGCAGCTGAACAGCCTGAAGGATGAGGACTCGGCCACGTATTACTGCGCCAGAGGTTATTGTAGCACTTATTGTGGTTATGATGCTGATTGCATCGACGTCGCTGCTGGATTTAATGGGATCAACATGAGCCCAGACTGGCTGATCAGAGCACAGGTGGCATCCATGTAACCAGCCTCATCACCAGCACTATTAGCACTATAACCACAAGCACATTTGGCGCAGTAATACATGGCCGAGTCCTCGTCCTTCAGGCTGTTCAGCTGCAGCCTCACTGTGCTCTGCCCGTTGTCCCTTGTGATGGTGGCACGGTCCAGCACTGCTGGCATGTATCTTGCGTAACCATCATTATCAATACCAGCGACCCATTCCAGCCCCTTTCCTGGTGCCTGTCGCACCCAGTTCATGCCATAACTGCTGAAGGTGAACCCTGAGGCCTTGCAGACGAGGCTGAGGCCTCCTCCGGGCCTTGCACATGAGACAACATAGAAATCCCATTCGGAACTCATTGACACTCCACAGTGACCTCAGGCATCGCATTGAGTTCCCATACAGGCATCTCTCTAAGGCTCTCCGCTTTTCCATCCTTTCCATCCATCCCACAGGTCTAATGACGGCCGTGACGTTGGACAAGTCTGGAGGCGGCCTCTACGCGCCTGGAGGAGGCCTCAGCCTCGTCTGCAATGGCTCAGGGTTCACCTTCAGTGATTATAGCATGATGTGGGTGCGACAGGCACCAGGAAAGGGGCTGGAATACGTCGCTGGTATTACTGGTGCTGGTGGTTACACAGAATATGGGCCGGCGGTGCAAGGCCGTGCCACCATCACGAGGGACGACGGGCAGAGCACAGTGAGGCTGCAGCTGAACAGCCTGAAGGACGAGGACTCGGCCATGTATTACTGCACGAGATGTTATTGGAGTGGTTGTAATTTTGAAGCTTATGGGATCGACGTGGTGGTGCTGCTTATTATGGTTATGATGCTGGTGTGTTAGGGTACATTGGGGTACAATAAGGGGATTTGGGGTGAAATAGTGGGATTTTGGGGTCCAGTGAGTGGATTTGAGGCCTGGAGGAGGGCTCAGCCTCGTCTGCAAGGCCTCAGGGTTCACCTTCAGCAGTTATGGCATGGGATGGGTGCGACAGGCACCAGGAAAGGGGCTGGAATGGGTCGGTGGTATTACCAACACTGGTAGTGGCACATCATATGGGTTGGCAGTGAAGGGCCGTGCCACCATCACGAGGGACAACGGGCAGAGCACAGTGAGGCTGCAGCTGAACAGCCTGAAGGACGAGGACTCGGCCACGTATTACTGCACCAAGAGTGATTATGGTGGTGCTGGTGCTGGTGGTTATTACATGTATTACTGCGCCAAACAAGCTGGTGGTGGTTGGGATGCTGCTAATGGGATTGACGTCACTGCTGGATTTAATAGAATCAGCCACTGCCCAGACTGGGATCTCAGAGCTCACTGTCATGGTCTTGGTTATCAACATGGTTATGGTCATGGTTATCAGCCATCACTGAGACCCAATGGGGACCCTATATGGACACAGTAGGTCAGGACCCACCTATTGCTGCCCCAAAGCTTCTTGTGGTGCTGGTTGTGTTGGTTGTGCTCATCGTATGGACGTCACTGCTGGATTTAATGGGATCAACCTGAGCCCAGAGTGGCAGATCAGAGCCCAGGTGGCGTCCATGTAACCAGCAGCATAACCACAACAATTATTACCACCAGCACCAGTATATTTGGCGCAGTAATACATGGCCGAGTCCTCGTCCTTCAGGCTGTTCAGCTGCAGCCTCACTGTGCTCTGCCCGTCATCCCTCGTGATGGTGGCACGGCCCTGCACCGCCGGCGCGTAGTATGTGTAACTACCATCATTCTGAATACCAGCGACCCATTGCGGCCCCTTTCCTGGTGCCTGTCGCACCCAGAACATGGGATAACTGCTGAAGGTGAACCCTGAGCCCTTGCAGACAAGGCTGAGGCCTCCTATGGATGTCTGGAGATCCCTATGGGGTCTCAGTGTGGTCTCTGTTGGATCCCTATGGGGTCTCAGTGGGTTCTCAGTAGGGTCTTAATGAGGTTTCTATCCATTCTCTTCAGGATCTCAATAGGGTCTCAATGGTATCTCTAAGGGAAATCAATGCTATGCCTATGAGATCCTTGTGGTGTCTCAATGAGTTCCTTATGGGATCTCTATGGGGTTTTGTCTGTAAGGCCTGGAGGAAGGCTCAGCCTCATCTGCAAGGCCTCAGGGTTCACCTTCAGCAGTTACGCCATGTACTGGGTGCGACAG
>NW_015439875.1:107978-111509 GCF_001577835.2 Coturnix japonica | reverse complement strand
TGGGTGGAATACTGTCGCTTGGTATAATGGTGCTTGGTGGTTAACAGAATTATGGGCCTGGCGGTGCAGGGCCGTGCCCCATTAACGAGGACAACGGGTCAGTAGCAACAGTGAGGCCTGCAGCTGACAGCCTGAAGGACGAGGAACTCGGCCATGTATTACTTGCGCCGAGAGGTTATTGTACACTTAATTGTGGTTTATGCTGTATAGCATCGACGTCGCTGCTGGATTTAATGGATCACCAGAGCCAGAATGGAAGATCAGAGCCCAGGTGCTGTCCATGTTACCAGCCTCATAACCACCATAACCAGCACCACCACCACCACTAAAGGCATTTTTGGTGCAGTAATACATGGCCGGTCCTCGTCCTTCAGAGTGTTCAGCTGCCAGCCTCACTGTCGCTCTCGCCCGTCAGATTCCTCTGATGGTGCGAACGGCCCTGCAACCACCGGCGCGTAGTATGATGTAACTACCTCATTCTTGAATACCAGAAACGACCCATTGCGCCTTCCTGGTGCCTGTCGCCCCCAGACATGGGATAACTGCTGAAGGGTTGAACCCTGAGCCCTTGCAGACCGAGGATAGAGGCCTTCCTTATGGGGTTTGGAGATCCCTATGGGGTCTCAAGTGTTGGTCTCTGTTGCGATCCCTTATGGGGTTCAGTGGTTCTCAGGAGGTCTTAATGAGGTTTCTATCCATTCCTCAGGATCTCGAATAGGGTCTCAAATGATATCTCAAGGGAACTCAATGTGATGCCTATGGGATCATTGTGGTGTTCTCAATGAGTTCCTGTATGGGTCTCTATGGAGTCTTATCTGCAGGCCTGTAGGAGGCCGTCAGCCTTGTCTTGCGAAGGCCTCCAGGGTTCCCTTCAAGCAGTTATGCCATGCAGTGGATGCGCAGCACCAGAAAGGGGCTGGAATATGTCCGCTGGTAGTTAATGGTGCTGCGTAGTACACAAGATACGTAGTTGCCAGCGGTGAAGCGGCCGCATGCCACCATTACGAGGGACAGACGGGCAGAGCACAGTTGAGGCTGCAGCTGAACAGCCTGCCAAGGACGAGGACATCGGCCATGTTTACTGCGCCGGAGGTTATAAATAGTGATGGTTACGACTGCTTATTGAGAATCGAACGTGCTGCTGGATGTTAATGGAATCAACCATTGCCCAGACTGGGGAGCTCGAGCCCAGGCTGGGAAGCTGAGCCATCAGTGTGAGCCAGTGTCGATCACATCGATGCTGATCCTGGATTGCATGGTGTCAGACACCACAGACAAGGGGAATATCCACATCCACATCAATATCCACATGCCAATCCACATCCAATATCCATCATCCATATCCATAATCCGATATCCATATCCATATTCATATCCATATCCATATCCATATCCATATCCATGTCCATATTAATATCGACATCCATATCCATATCCGTCAGCGTAACCATAACCATGACCATGACCATTACTATAACCATGACCATAACCAAGACCATGAGTATATCCAATGCCATGACCATAACTGTGTTTCATTACCTGACCATGACAATAACCGTTTCCATAACCATGACCATAACCATGACCATGACCATCTGCATCGTACTATCCCTTCCCACACCATCCCCACACACTGTGTGACACTTTCAGCTCCCAGCTCCCAGTCTGGGCAATGGCTGATCCCATTAAATCCACGAGTGATGTTGATCTCATCAGCAGCAGGCCAACCACCGTGAGCACATTTGTGAGTAATACGTGCCGAACTGGCCGAGTCCTCGTCCTTCAGGCTGTTCAGCTGCAGCCTCACTGTGCTCTGCCCGTTGTCCCTCGTGATGGTGGCACGGCCCTGCACCGCCGGCGCGTATCTTGTGGTACTACCATCACTCCAAATACCTGAGACCCACTCACACATTTGGGCCACACTGAGACCCCATAGGGATCCCATAGAGACAACACTGAGGCTCTAGTAGTGATCCCATAGAGACAGGGCTGTGCTGCACAACCTTGTGGGGTCGTTATATGGTCCCGTAAGAGGCACAACCCACTGCCATGCACCGTTTAGGGCTGGTGGCAGCCCCTGGTGTCCCATTGGAGCAATAGCTGCAAAGAAATGTTGACAGAAATAGAAGGAAAAGGGACAAAATCAGGCTGGGAAAGACAATGTGGAGCATCACCCACAGCTGCTCCATCTGCCGGCACAGCGCGGGGTTCAGACAGGACTGAAAGAAATGTGGTTTCCTGCCCCAAAATAGAGCTGAGCTGGGCCCAGCTGGGGCTGAGCAGCTGCTGGGGGCTGCTGACAGCATCGAGTGGGTGACAGAGCAGCACAGCACGGGGATGGAGGGAGATGGGGGTATGAGGAGTCATGGGGGGGCACAGGGATGGATGGGGTGGTGGTACAGGCTTCTATATGGAGGAAGGAGATTTGAGAACCCCATAGGGATCCCATAGAGACCACACTGAGACCCCATAGGGATCTTCAGACAACCATAAGAGGGCTCAGCCTCATCTGCAAGGCCTCAGGGTTCACCTTCAGCAGTTATGCCATGTACTGGGTGCGACAGGCACCAGGAAAGGGGCTGGAATGGGTCGCTGGTATTGATGATGATGGTAGTTACACATACTACGCGCCTGCGGTGCAGGGCCGTGCCACCATCACAAGGGACAACGGGCAGAGCACAGTGAGGCTGCAGCTGAACAGCCTGAAGGACGAGGACTCGGCCACATATTACTGCGCCAAAAATGCCTATAGTGGTGGTGGTGGTAGGGGTTCTGTTGCTTATGGGATCGATGTCGCTGCTGGATACAGACCCTACGATGCAGATGGTCATGGCCATGGTTATGGTTATGGTCATAGTCATCAGCATGGTCATGGTCATGGTTATGCTGACAGATATAGATGTGCATATTGATATGTATGTGGATGTTGATGTGGATATGGATATGGATGTGGATATTGATATGGACGTGGATATGGATGTTTATATGGATATGGATGTTGATGTGGATGTGGATATGGATATGGATGTGGATGTGGATGTGGATGTGGATGTGGATGTTGATGTGGATGTGGATATTGATATGGACGTGGATGTGGATGTTTATATGGATATGGATGTTGATGTTGATGTTTATGTGGATGTGGATGTTGATATGGATATGGATATGGATGTGGATGTGGATACAGATGTGGATATAGATGTGGATGTGGATACAGATGTGGATGTGGATGTTCCCACCCCTGTCTGTGGTAGATGACACCATCAATCCAGAATCAGCGTAAATGCAATCAACACTGGTTCACACTGTGGGCTCAGCTCCAGCACTTGGGCTCTGAGCTCCCAGTCTTGGCAATGGCTGATCCCATTAAATAGAGCTGAGACGTCGATCTCAGCAGCACCAGCCCAACTACTCCTACCAGCCTCTTTGGTGCAGAAATATGTGGCCGAGTCCTCGTCCTTCAGGCTGTTCAGCTGCAGCCTCACTGTGCTCTGCCCGTTGTCCCTCGTGATGATGGCACGGCCCTTCACT
>NW_015439875.1:103758-106729 GCF_001577835.2 Coturnix japonica | reverse complement strand
GCAGTAATACATGGCCGAGTCCTCGTCCTTCAGGCTGTTCAGCTGCAGCCTCACTGTGCTCTGCCCGTTGTCCCTCGTGATGGTGGCACGGCCCTTCACCACCGGCGCATATTCTGTGTAACTACCATCATCATAAATACCAGCGACCCATTCCAGCCCCTTTCCTGGTGCCTGTCGCACCCACATCATGCCATGACTGCTGAAGGTGAACCCTGAGGCCTTGCAGACAAGGCTGAGGCCTCCTACAGGCCTTGCAGATAAGACTCCATAGAGATCCCATAAGGAACTCATTGAGACACCACAAGGATCCCATATGCATCACATTGAGTTCCCTTAGAGACGCCATTGACACCCCATTGAGATCCTGAAGAGAATGGATAGAAACCTCATTGAGACCCTACTAGGCACCCACTGAGACCCCATAGGGATCCAACAGAGACGACACTGAGACCCCATAGGGATCTCCAGACACCCAGAGGAGGCCTCAGCCTCGTCTGCAAGGGCTCAGGGTTCACCTTCAGTGATTATACCATGTTCTGGGTGCGACAGGCACCAGGAAAGGGGCTGGAATGGGTCGCTGGTATTAACAAAGCTGGTAGTTGGACAGGCTATGTGGCAGCGGTGCAGAGCGACGTATTCCAGCCCCTTTCCTGGTGCCTGTCGCACCCACATAATGCCATAATCACTGAAGGTGAACCCTGAGACCTTGCAGACGAGGCTGAGGCCTCCTCCAGGCGTGTAGAGGCTGCCTCCGCACTCGTCCAATGTCATGGCCGCCATTAGACCTGTGGGATGGAAGGATGGAGATGGTTGATGGAGCCAACAACTCAAGGCCTCACAGAGCTGATCCCAAATGGATCCCATGGAGATCCAACTGAGAATCCATAGAAATCCCATAGAGACCACACTGAGACCCTATAAGGATCTTCAGACACCCATAGGAGGCCTTAGCCTCATCTGCAAGGCCTCAGGGTTCACCTTCAGCAGTTATGGCATGGGATGGGTGCGACAGGCACCAGGAAAGGGGCTGGAATGGGTCGCTGGTATTAATAGTCCTGGTGCTGGTAGTGCCACATACTACGCGCCGGCGGTGAAGGGCCGTGCCACCATCACGAGGGACGACGGGCAGAGCACTGTGAGGCTGCAGCTGAACAGCCTGAAGGACGAGGACTCGGCCATGTATTACTGCGCCAGAGGTTATAGTAGTGGTGGTTACGCTGCTAATGACATCGACATCTGTACTGGACTGAATGGTATCAGCCATTGCCAAGACTGGGAGCTCAGAGCCCAGGTGCTGGAGCTGAGCCCATAGTGTGAGCCAGTGTCGATCGCATTGATGCTGATCCTGGATTGATGGTGTCAGACACCACAACAGGGGTGGGAATATCCACATCCACATCCACATCCACATCCACATCCACATCCACATCAACATCCATATCCATATAAACATCCATATCAGTATCCACATCCATACCAAATCTGTCAGTGTAACCATAACCATAACCATGACCATCTGCATTGTAGTATCTGTATCCAGCAGCGACATCGATCCCATAAGCAACATAACCCCAACCACTACCAGCACCATAAGCACTTTTGGCGCAGTAATACATGGCCGAGTCCTCGTCCTTCAGGCTGTTCAGCTGCAGCCTCACTGTGCTCTGCCCGTTGTCCCTCGTGATGGTGGCACNTACATGGCCGAGTCCTCGTCCTTCAGGCTGTTCAGCTGCAGCCTCACTGTGCTCTGCCCGTTGTCCCTCGTGATGGTGGCACGGCCCTTCACCGCTGCCGCGTAGCCTGTCCAACTACCAGCTTTGTTAATACCAGCGACATATTCCAGCCCCTTTCCTGGTGCCTGTCGCACCCAGTACATCTCAAAGCTGCTGAAGGTGAACCCTGAGGCCTTGCAGACGAGGCTGAGCCCTCCCACGACCTCCACTGAGATCCCATTCAGACCCCACAATGTCTCCATAGGGAGCAGGTTCAGATCTCATAGAGACCCCACTGAGGTCTCATAGAGACTATGCTGTGCCCCCATGGAGACTCAGTAGAGATTCCATAGGCACACCATAGAGATCCATGGAGACTCCACTGAGATCTCAGAAGGGATGGAGATGGATACGGTGATGCAGATGGTCGTGGTTATGAACATGGACATGGATATTTATATGGGTATATGTACAGCAATGGGGCTGGTGGCAATGATGGACCCATGGGATGGTGTTGGGCCTCAGTGGGGCCTCTCTGGGGTCTCTATGAGGACCCTATGGGGCATCCAAATGGGTTTGTGTGGTGCAAGCCCCCCAGTGACAGACCCTGGTGTCCCAATGGAGCAACAGCTGCACAGAAAAGCTGATAAAAATAGAAGGAAAAGGGACAAAATCAGGCTGGGAAAGCCAACGTGGCGCATCACCCACAGCTGCTCCATCTGCCGGCACAGCGCGGGGTTCAGACGGGACTGAAACAAATGCTGGTTTCCTGCCCCAAAATAGAGCTGAGCTGGGCCCAGCTGGGGCTGAGCAGCTGCTGGGGGCTGCTGACAGCATCGAGTGTGTGACAGAGCAGCACAGCACGGGGATGGAGGGTGATGGGGGTATGAGGAAACATGGGGGGACACAGGGATGGATGGGGCAGTGGTACAGGCCTCTATATGGAGGAAGGAGATTTGAGAACCCCATAGGGATCCCATAGAGACCACACGGAGACCCTATAGGGATCTTCAGACACCCATAGGAGGCCTCAGTCTCGTCTGCAAGGCCTCAGAGTTCACCTTCAGTGATAAAGGCATGATGTGGGTGTGACAGGCACCAGGAAAGGGGCTGGAATGGGTCGCTGGTATTGATAATGATGGTAGTCCCACATACTACGCGCCTGCGGTGCAGGGCCGTGCCACCATCACGAGGGACAACGGGCAGAGCACAGTGAGGCTGCAGCTGAACAGCCTGAAGGACGAGGACTCGGCCATGTA
>NW_015439875.1:100064-102338 GCF_001577835.2 Coturnix japonica | reverse complement strand
TGGCCGAGTCCTCGTCCTTCAGGCTGTTCAGCTGCAGCCTCACTGTGCTCTGCCCGTTGTCCCTCGTGATGGTGGCACGGCCCTGCACCGCTGGCATGTAGAATGTGGGACTACCATCATCCTCAATACCAGTGACGTATTCCAGGCCCTTTCCTGGTGCCTGTCGCACCCATCCCATGCCATAATCACTGAAGGTGAACCCTGAGGCCTTGCAGATGAGGCTGAGCCCTCCTAGAGGCCTTACAAACGAGACCCCATTGAGATCCCATAGGGATGTCATGGAGACACCATAATGATCCCATAGAGACCACACTGAGACCCTGTTGGAAAACCATAGACACCACACTGAGATTTGATAGGGATCCCATAGAGACCACACTGAGACCCCATAGGGATTTTCAGACAGCTGGAAAAGGGCTCAGCCTCGTCTGCAAGGGCTCAGGGTTCACCTTCAGTGATTATGGCATGGAATGGGTGCGTCAGGCACCAGGAAAGGGGCTGGAATACGTTGCTGGTATTACTGGTGCTGGTGGTTACACAGAATATGGGCCGGCGGTGCAAGGCCGTGCCACCATCATGAGGGACAACGGGCAGAGCACAGTGAGGCTGCAGCTGAACAGCCTGAAGGACGAGGACTCGGCCATGTATTACTGCGCCAAAAGTGCTTATAGTAGTGGTGGTTTTGGTGCTAGTTACATGGACGGCACCTGTGCTCTTATCTCCAGTATTATGGTCATGGTTATCAACATGGTTATGGTCATGGTCATGGTTATGGCCATGGTTATCAGCCATCACTGAGACCCAATGGGGACCCTATATGGACACAGTAGGTCAGGACCCACCTATTGCTGCCCCAAAGCTTCTTGTGGTGCTGGTTGTGCTGGTTGTGCTCATCGTATGGACGTCACTGCTGGATTTAATGGGATCAACCTGAGCCCACAATGGCAGATCAGAGCACAGGTGGCGTCCATGAAACCAGCCTCATAACCAGCACCATAAGCAGCAGCGTACCAACCATCAGCATTTTTGGCGCAGTAATACATGGCCGAGTCCTCGTCCTTCAGGCTGTTCAGCTGCAGCCTCACTGTGCTCTGCCCGTTGTCCCTCATGATGGTGGCACGGCCCTTCACCGCCGGCGTGTAGTATGTGTCACTACCAGCAGCAGCACTATCAATACCAGCGACGTATTCCAGCCCGTTTCCTGGTGCCTGTCGCACCCACATCATGCCATTATCGCTGAAGGTGAACCCTGAGGCCTTGCAGACGAGGCTGAGGCCTCCTCTGGGCCTTGCAGTCGTGACCCCATAGAGGTCCCATATGGACCTTGTTGAGACCCCACAAGGATCCCATAGAGACCACACTGAGACCCTATATGGATCTTCAGACACCCATAGGAGGGCTCAGCCTCGTCTGCAAGGCCTCAGGGTTCACCTTCAGCAGCTTTGAGATGTACTGGGTGCGACAGGCACCAGGAAAGGGGCTGGAATGGGTCGCTGGTATTAGTTATAGTGGTGGTAGCACATACTACGCGCCGGCGGTGAAGGGCCGTGCCACCATCACAAGGGACAACGGGCAGAGCACAGTGAGGCTGCAGCTGAACAGCCTGAAGGACGAGGACTCGGCCACGTATTACTGCGCCAAAGGTGCCTATAGTGGTGGTGGTGCTGGTGCTGCTGGTGATGAGGCTGGTTACATGGACGGCACCTGGGCTCTGATCTCCCAATCTGGGCTCTGGGTGATCCCATTAAATACAGGTACAATATCGATCTCATCAGCATCATCACGGCCCTTCACCATCACGGTGTATTATGTGTCACTACCATCATCCTCAATACCAGCGACCCATTCCAGCCCCTTTCCTGGTGCCTGTTGCACCCAGTGCCTGCCATAACTGCTGATGGGGATGGATCTGGATAAAGATACTACGATTCACATGGTCATGGTCATGGTCATCAGTTGGTCATGGTCATGGTCATGGTCATGGTCATGGGTGGGAAGGCCGAGGACTCTGCCAGCTATTACTGCGCCAAAGGTGATGATGGTGGTGGTGCTTATTATGGTTGTGATGCTGGTTCAATGGATGGCACCTGGGCTCTGATCTGCCATTCTGGGCTCAGGTTGATCCCATTAAATCCAGCAGCGGCGTCGATCTCAGCAGCACCAGCCCAACTACTCCTACCAGCCTCTTTGGTGCAGTAATACGTGGCCGAGTCCTCGTCCTTCAGGCTGTTCAGCTGCAGCCTCACTGTGCTCTGCCCGTTGTCCCTCGTGATG
>NW_015439875.1:93137-99491 GCF_001577835.2 Coturnix japonica | reverse complement strand
ATGTGGTTGGGTTGCTGCGATGGAATCGACGTCTCTAATGATTTAATGGATCAAGCCATTCCAGATGGAGCTCAGATCACCAGGTGGTGTCCATGTAACCAGCCTCATCACCAGCACCACAAATAACCACCACAGTCATCATCAGCACTGGTGCAGTAACTCACTGGACCCCAAATTCCACTATTTCACACCAAATCTACCTGTTGTACCACCAAATTCCCACTATTTCACCCCGAATCCCCTCATTGTACCCTGATATACCCCATCCATCACACCAGTATCATAACATAAATAAGCACACACCACGTCGATCGGATTAAGCTTATAATACAACCCCTACCATAACATCTCGTGCAGTAATACATAAGGCCCGATGGCCGAGTCCTCGTCCTTCAGGCTGTTCAGCTGCAGCCTCACTGTGCTCTGCCCGTTGTCCCTCGTGATGGTGGCACGGCCCTGCACCGCTGGCCCGTATCTTGTGGTACTACCAGAACCACTAATACCAGCGACCCATTCCAGCCCCTTTCCTGGTGCCTGTCGCACCCAGTACATCTCAAAGCTGCTGAAGGTGAACCCTGAGCCCTTGCAGACGAGGCTGAGGCCTCCTCTGGGCGTGTAGAGGCCGCCTCCGGACTCATCCAAGGTCACGGCCGCCATTAGACCTGTGGGATGGAAAGGATGGAGAAGTGAAGAACCTTAGAGAGATGTCTCTATAGGAACTCAATGTGATGCCTATGAGGTTGCTGTGGGGTCTCAATGAGGTCCTTATGGGATCTCTATGGGGTTTTGTCTGTAAGGCCTGGAGGAAGGCTCAGCCTCATCTGCAAGGGCTCAGGGTTCACCTTCAACAGTTATGGCATGGGATGGGTGCGACAGGCACCAGGAAAGGGGCTGGAATGGGTCGCTGGTATTAATAGTCCTGCTTATGGTAGTAGCACATGGTACGTGCCGGCGGTGCAGGGCCGTGCCACCATCATGAGGGACAACGGGCAGAGCACAGTGAGGCTGCAGCTGAACAGCCTGAAGGACGAGGACTCGGCCATGTATTACTGCACCAAAAGTGCTGATGGTTGGTACGCTGCTGCTTATGGTACTGGTGATGAGGCTGGTTACATGGACACCACCTGGGCTCTGATCTGCCATTCTGGGCTGATAACCATGGCCATAATACTGGACATTAGAGCCCAGGTGCCGTCCATGTAACCAGCCTCATAACCCCAACCACCACCAGCACTTTTGGTGCAGTAATACGTGGCCGAGTCCTCGTCCTTCAGGCTGTTCAGCTGCAGCCTCACTGTGCTCTGCCCGTTATCCCTCGTGATGGTGGCACGGCCCTGCACCGCCGGCGCGTATCTTGTGGTACTACCACCACTATTAATACCAGCGACATATTCCAGCCCCTTTCCTGGTGCCTGTCGCACCCATCCCATGCCATAACTGCTGAAGGTGAACCCTGAGGCCTTGCAGATGAGCCTGAGCCTGAGCCCTCGTATGATTGCCTGAAGATCCCTATAGGGTCTCCATGTGGTCTCTATGGGATCCCTATGGGTTCTCAAATCTCCTTCCTCCATGTAGAGGCCTGCACCGCTGCTCTATCCATCCCTGTGTCCCCCCATGACTCCTCATACCCCCATCTCCCTCCATCCCCATGCTGTGCTGCTCTGTCACACACTCGATGCTGTCAGCAGCCCCCAGCAGCTGCTCAGCCCCAGCTGGGCCCAGCTCAGCTCTATTTTGGGGCAGGAAACCACATTTCTTTCAGTCCCATCTGAACCCCGCGCTGTGCCGGCAGATGGAGCAGCTGTGGGTGATGCTCCACGTTGTCTTTCCAAGCCTGATTTTGTCCCTTTTCCTTCTATTTCTATCAGATTTTCTATGGCAGCTGCTTGCTCCTGGAGACACCAGGGCCTGCCACAGGCACAAACAGTGGCATGCAGGGGTTGTGGCCTCTGACGCGAGACAATGAAAACGACCCCACAAGGTGCAGCACAGCCCTGTCTCTATGGATCACTACAGAGCCTGCGATGTGTGTTTCTCTATGGGATCCTATGGTGTCTCATGTGGCCCCAAATGTGTGAGTGGCTCAGTATTTGGACTGATGTAGTACACAAGATACGCGCCGCGGTGCAGGCCGTGCCACCATCACGAGGCAACGGCAGAGCACAGTGAGGCTGCAGCTGAACAGCCTGAAGGACGAGGACTCGGCCATGTATACTGCGCCAATGTGCTCACGGTGTTGCCTGCCTGCCTGATGAGATTCAACGTCACTGCTGATTAATGGATCAAGCCAATTGCCCAGAATTGGCGAGGCTGGGGAGCTGATAGTTCACACAGTGTGTGGGATGGTTGTGGTAGATAGTACGATGCCAGATGTCATGTGCCATGTTATGGTCATGGTTATGGAACGGTTAGTTTCAGGTCAGGTAATGAACACCAGTTATGTCATGCCATGTGATATACTTCATGGTCTTGTTATGTCATGTTATAGTGAATGTCATGTCATGGTTATGTTATGCTATGATATGGATATGGATGTAATATTGATATGGACTTGATATGGATAGATGAATTGATGTGGATGTTGATGTGATGCTAATGCGATGTTGATATGATATGGATGTGGATGTGGATATGAAATGTGATGTGATATGTATGTTTATATGGATATGGATGCGCGATGTTGAGTGGATGTGGATATTCCCCACCCCTGTTTGTGTCGACACCATCAATCAGGATCAGCATCGATGTGATCGACACTGCGTCACCACTGATGGCTCAGCCTCCAGCCCTGGCGCTGAGGCTCCCAGTCTGGCAATGGCTGATCAAAACATTAAATCCAGCAGCGACTCATTCTCATAAGCAGCGTAACCATCACTATTATAACCTCTGGCGACAGTAATACATGCCGTAGTCCCGTTCCTTTCAGGCTTGTTTCGCTGAAGCCTCACTGTGCCTCTGCCGTGTCCCTCGTGATGTGCACCGGCCCTTCACCGCTGGCACGTATCTTTGTACTACCAGCACCATTAATGACCAGCGACTGTATTCCAGCCCTTTCCTGTGCCGTCGCCACCCACATCATGCCAAAACTGCTGAAGGTCGAACCCTAGGCCTTGCAGACGAGGCTGAGGCCTCCTACAGGCCTTGCAATAAGACTCCATAAGGATCCCATAAGGAACTCATGAACACCACAAGATCCATAGGCAGTCCATGCATTCCCCTAGAGATACCATTGAGACCCCATTGAAGATTCCTGAAGAGAATAGAATAGAAAACCTCATGAGCCCTACTAGAGAATCCACTGAGACCCATAACGGATCCAACAGCAGCACCACACTGAACCCCAATAGGGATCTTCAGACATCCATAGAGGCCTCAGCCTCGCTCTCAAGGGCTCAGGTTCACCTCAGTGATATACTACCGATGTACTGGTGCCGCCAGACACACAGGAAGGGGCCCAATGGCGTCGCTGGTATCCAGAATATGGTAGTTACACACCTCTCCCGGCGGTGCCAGCTGCCGTCCCACCATCACGAGGGACAACGGCAGAGCAGCAAGTGAGAGCTGCAGCTGAACCAGCCTGAGGACGAAGGACTCGGCCACCGTATACTGCCGCGCAAGAGTGATTAGTGTGGTGCTGCTGGTGGTTATTGTGGTGCTTTATGATGTGGTTACATGGACCCACGGGCTCTGATCTCCCAATCTGGCTCAGGATTGGTCCCATTAAATCCAGCAGGACGTCCATACGATGAGCATAACCAGTCACAAACCAGCACCACAAGAAGCTTCGGCAGCAATAGTGGGCCCTACCTACTGGTCCATATATTGTCCCATTGGGTCTCAGTGATGGCTGATAACCATGACCATGTTGATAACATGGCCATAATACTGAGATTAGAGACCAGGTGCCGTCCATGTAACCAGCACCATTAGCACCACCACCACTACCAGCTTCTTTGGCGCAGTAATACATGGCCGAGTCCTCGTCCTTCAGGCTGTTCAGCTGCAGCCTCACTGTGCTCTGCCCGTTGTCCCTCGTGATGGTGGCACGTCCCTGCACCGCCGGCGCGTAGTATGTGCTACTACCAGCACCAGGACTATTAATACCAGCGACCCATTCCAGCCCCTTTCCTGGTGCCTGTCGCACCCACTGCATGGCATGATCACTGAAGGTGAACCCTGAGCCCTTGCAGACGAGGCTGAGGCCTCCTCCAGGCGCGTAGAGGCCGCCTCCGGGCTCGTCCAATGTCACGGCCGCCATTAGACCTGTGGGATGGAAAGGATGGAGAAGTGGAGAACCTTAGAGAGATGTCTCTAAGGGAACTCAATGCGATGCCTACGAGGTCACTGTGGAGTGTCAATGAGTTCCGAATGGGATTTCTATGTTGTCTCATGTGTAAGGCCCGGAGGAGGCATCAGCCTCGTCTGCAAGGCCTCAGGGTTCACCTTCAGCAATAATGGCATGATGTGGGTGCGACAGGCACCAGGAAAGGGGCTGGAATGGGTCGCTGGTATTAGCGATGATGGTGGATACACAGGCTACGGGTCGGCAGTGAAGGGCCGTGCCGCCATCACAAGGGACAACGGGCAGAGCACAGTGAGGCTACAGCTGGACAGTCTGAAGGACAAGGACTCGGCCATATATTACTGTGCCAGGGATGCTTATGGTTATGCTGATGGTGCCTATAGGATCGACGTCACTGCTGGATTTAATGGTATCCCACATTGCCCAGACTGGGAGCTCAGAGCTCAGGTGGCGTCCATGTAACCACCATGATCAGCACCATAACCAGCGCTATTCCCACCATAACCAACCTCACTGCTTCATTTAGGGTCTCTATGGGGTCTCCATGGTGTCTCTAAGGGAACTCAATGAGATGCCTATGGGATCTCTATGGGGTCTTATGTGCAAAGCCAGTATTTCACCCCAATTCCACTCACTAGGCCCTAAATCCCGAAATCCAAAGGCCGTTAATTGAGGCTGAGCCCTCCTCCAGGCCTCAAATCCACTCATTGTTTTACCCCAAATTTCATTATTTTACCCCTAATCAACTCATTGTACCCCAAATTCTCTTCATTCTACCGCAGTTCCACTCACTGTACCCCAAAATCCCATTATTTCACCCCAATTCCACTCACTAGACCCTAAATCCCACAATCCAAAGGCCGTTAATTGAGGCTGAGCCCTCCTCCAGGCCTCAAATCCACTCATTGGACCCCAAAATCACACTATTTCATCCCTAATCCACTCATTGTGCCCCCAAATCCCACTACTTTACCCCCAATCCCCTCACTAGGCCCCAAAATCCCACTATTTCACCCCAAATCCCCTCATTGAACACCAATGTACCCTATCTATCACACCAGCATCATAACCATAATAAGCACCACCACCATAGGGACGCCATGGAGACACCATAACGATCCAATAGAGACCACAATGAGACCCTGTTGGAAAACCATAGAGACCACACTGAGACCCCATAGGGATTTTCAGATACCCGGAAAAGGGCTCAGCTTCGTCTGCAAGGCCTCAGGGTTCACCTTCAGCGATAATGGCATGTTGTGGGTGCGACAGGCACCAGGAAAGGGGCTGGAATACGTCGCTGGTCTTGATAATGATGGTAGTAGCACAGGCTATGGATCGGCGGTGCAGGGCCGTGCCACCATCACAAGGGACAACAGGCAGAGCACAGTGAGGCTGCAGCTGAACAGCCTGAAGGACGAGGACTCGGCCATGTATTACTGCGCCAGAGGTGATAGTGTTGGTTTGGCTGGTGCTTCTGAGATCGACGTCGCTGCTGGATACAGATACTGCGATGCAGATGGTCATGGTCATCAGCACGGTCATGGTCATGGTCATAAAGACAGTTATGGTCATGGTCTTGGATAGGCTCATGGTCTTGGTTATGTTAATGGTTATAGTCATGGTTATGGTCGTGGTCATAGTCATCAGTATGGTCATGGTCACGGTTATGGTTATGCTGACGATTATGAATGTGGATGTGGATGTGGATATGGATGTGGATGTGGATTTGGATGTGGATGTTGATGTGGATGTGGATATTCCCCCCGCTGTCTGTGGTTTCTGACACCATCAATCCAGGATCAGCATCGATGCGATCGACACAGGCTCACACTGTGGGCTCAGCTCCAGCACCTGGGCTCTGAGCTCCCAGTCTGGGCAATGGCTGATCCCATTAAATCCAGCAGCCACGTTGATCTTAGCAGCACCAGCCCAACCACTACCACCATCAGCACGTTTGGCGCAGTAATACATGGCCGAGTCCTCGTCCTTCAGGCTGTTCAGCTGCAGCCTCACTGTGCTCTGCCCGTTGTCCCTCGTGATGGTGGCAC
>NW_015439875.1:89276-91917 GCF_001577835.2 Coturnix japonica | reverse complement strand
TGGGCTCAGGTTGATCCCATTAAATCCAGCAGTGACGTCCATACGATGAGCACAACCAGCACAACCAGCACCACAAGAAGCTTTGGGGCAGCAATAGGTGGGTCCTGACCTACTGTGTCCATATAGGGTCCCCATTGGGTCTCAATGATGGCTGATAACCATGACCATGTTGATAACCATGACCATGACCATGAGCTCTGAGATCCCAGTCTGGGCAGTGGCTGATCCTATTAAATCCAGCAGCGACGTTGATCCCATTAGCAGCATTACAACCACCACCAGCTTCTTTGGCGCAGTAATACATGGCCGAGTCCTCGTCCTTCAGGCTGTTCAGCTGCAGCCTCACTGTGCTCTGCCCGTTGTCCCTAGAGATGGTGGCACGGCCCTGCACCGCCGCCGCGTAGTATGGGGCACTACCAGCACCAGGGCTATTAATACCAGCGACCCATTCCAGCCCCTTTCCTGGTGCCTGTCGCACCCACATCATGTCTTTATCACTGAAGGTGAACCCTGAGGCCTTGCAGACGAGCCTGAGGCCTCCTGTGGGTGTCTGAAGATCCCTATGGAGTCTCAGTGTGGTCTCTATCGAATTCCTATGTGTTCTCAGTTGGATCTCCACGGGATCCCTATGGGGTCTCAGTGCGTCCCAGCTCTGTGAGGCCTTGAGTTGTTGGCTCCATCAACCATCTCCATCCTTTCCATCCATCCCACAGGGCTGATGGCGGCCATGATGTTGGATGAGTCGGGGGGCGGCCTCTTCGCGCCCAGAGGAGTCATCAGCCTCGTCTGCAAGGGCTCAGGGTTCACCTTCAGTGATTATGGCATGGACTGGGTGCGACAGGCACCAGGAATGGGGCTGGAATGGGTCGCTGGTATTAGGAATGATGGTGGATACACAGGCTACGCGCTGGCGGTGAGGGGCCGTGCCACCATCACGAAGGACAACGAGCAGAGCACAGTGAGGCTGCAGCTGAACAGCCTGAAGGACGAGGACTCGGCCACGTATTACTGCACGAAAGCTGCTGGTGGTGGTTGGGGTTATGATTCTGGTTACATGGACGGCACCTGGTCTCTAATGTCCAGTATTATGGCCATGGTTATCAGCCATCACTGAGACCCAATGGGGACCCTATATGGACACAGTAGGTCAGGACCCACCTATTGCTGCCCCAAAGCTTCTTGTGGTGCTGGTTGTGCTGGTTGTGCTCATCGTATGGACGTCACTGCTGGATTTAATGGGATCACAAGAGGAGGCCTCAGCCTCGTCTGCAAGGGCTCAGAGTTCACCTTCAACAGTTACGCCATGTACTGGGTGCGACAGGCACCAGGAAAGGGGCTGGAATGGGTGGGTGGTATTAAGGGTGATGGTGGCACATTCTACATGCCAGCAGTGAAGGGCCGTGCCACCATCACGAGGGACAACGGGCAGAGCACAGTGAGGCTGCAGCTGAGCAGCCTGAAGGACGAGGACTCGGCCATATATTACTGCGCCAAAGATGGCCGCAGTGGTAGTATTTTATATTACGGTGGATATCATGCTGGTTATATGGACGCCATCTGGGCTCTGAGCTCCCAGGTTGGGCTCTGTTTGATCCCATTAAATCCCATAGCGATGTAGAACCCATAAGCATCATAATCACAACTACTACTATATCATGTCGTGTAATAGTAGATGGCCAAGAAGGCTGAGGGCTACTCTATGGGGCCCACTCCCATCTCAGTGTGTAAAACACCTCAAAATTGTAGAAAAACACCTCAGAATACCCTTTTTCAGCCCAAAAATGAGGCTGAGGCCTACTCTATGGTGCCCACTCCCATGTCAGTGTATAAAACACCTCAAAATGCTAGAAAAACACCTCAAAATGCCCTTTTTCAGCCCAAAAATGAGGCTGAGGCCTAGTCTATGGTGCCCATCCCCATCTCTGTGTATAAAACACCTCAAAATGGTGGAAAGACACCTCAAAATGCCCCTTTTCAGCCCAAAAATGAGGCTGAGGACTACTCTATTGTGCCCACCCTCATCACTCTGTATAAAACTATAAAACACCTTAAATTCCCCCTTTTCAGCCCAAAAATAAGGCTGAGGCCTACTCTATGGTGCCCAACCGCATCTCAGTGTATAAAACACCTCAAAATGGTGGAAAAACACCTCAAAATGGCCCTTTTCAGCCCAAAAATGAGGCTGAGGCCTGCTCTATTGTGCCCACCCCAACTCAGTGTATAAAACACCTCAAAATGGTAGAAAAACACCTTATAATGCCCTTTTTCAGCCCCAAAATTGAGGCTGAGGCCTACTTTATTGTGCCCACCCCCATCACTGTTTATAAAACACCTCAAAATGGTAGAAAAACACCTCAAAATGCTCCTTTTCAGCCCAAAAATGAGGCTGAGGCCTAGTCTATGGTGCCCAACCCCAACTCAGTGTATAAAACACCTGAAAATGGTAGAAAAACACCTCAAAATACCCTTTTTCAGCCCAAAAATGAGGCTGAGGCCTAGTCTATGGTGCCCACCCCCATCTCAGTGTGTAAAGCACCTGAAAATGATAGAAAAACACCTCAAAATGCCCTTTTTCAGCCCAAAAATGAGGCTGAGGCCTACTCTATTGTGCCCACCCCCATCTTGGGGTATAAAACACCTT
>NW_015439875.1:64190-89206 GCF_001577835.2 Coturnix japonica | reverse complement strand
TAATACGTGGCCGAGTCCTCGTCCTTCAGGCTGTTCAGCTGCAGCCTCACTGTGCTCTGCCCGTTGTCCCTCGTGATGGTGGCACGGCCCTTCACCGCCGGTGCGTAGAATGTGCTACTACTATAAGCAGCACTATTAATACCAGCGACCCATTCCAGCCCCTTTCCTGGTGCCTGTCGCACCCACTGCATGGCATGATCACTGAAGGTGAACCCTGAGCCCTTGCAGACGAGGCTGACGGCTCCTCTGGGCGCGTAGAGGCCGCCTCCGGACTCATCCAATGTCACGTCCGCCATCAGCCCTGTGGGATGGAAGGATGTAGAAGTGGAGAGCCTTAGAGAGATGTCTCTATAGGAACTCAATGCAATGCCTATGAGGTCTCTGTGGGGTCTTAAAGGGGTCCCTATGGGATCTCTATTGGGTTTTGTCTGTAAGGCCTGGAGGAAGGCTCAGCCTCGTCTGCAAGGCCTCAGGGTTCACCTTCAGTGATTATGGCATGATGTGAGTGCGACAGGCACCAGGAAAGGGGCTGGAATACGTCGCTGGTATTTACAAAGATGGTAGTAGCACAAACTACGGGACAGCAGTGAAGGGCCGTGCCACCATCACGAGGGACGACGGGCAGAGCACAGTGAGGCTGCAGCTGAACAGCCTGAAGGACGAGGACTCAGCCATGTATTACTGCACCAAAAATGCTGATGGTTGGTAGTGGTTGTGGTGCTTATGATGCTGGTTACATGGACGGCACCTGTGCTTTGATCTCCCATTCTGGGCTCAGGTTGATCCCATTAAATCCAGCAGTGACGTCCATACTATGAGCACAACCAGCACAACCAGCACCACAAGAAGCTTTGGGGCAGCAATAGGTGGGCCCTGACCTACTGTGGCCATATAGGGTCCCCATTGGGTCTCAGTGATGGCTGATAACCATAACCATGCTGATAACCTCTCCCAGTCTGGGCTGTGGGTGATTCCATTAAATCCAGCAGCCACGTTGATGCAATGAGCACAACCAGCCCAAGCACCACTACCAGCACGTTTGGCGCAGTAATACATGGCCGAGTCCTCGTCCTTCAGGCTGTTCAGCTGCAGCCTCACTGTGCTCTGCCCGTTGTCCCTCGTGATGGTGGCACGGCCCTGCACCGCCGGCGCGTAGTATGTGGTACTACCATCATAGTAAATACCAGCGACCCATTCCAGCCCCTTTCCTGGTGCCTGTCGCACCCAGTACATGGTATAATCACTGAAGGTGAACCCTGAGGCCTTGCAGACGAGGCTAAGGCATCCTATGGTTGTCTGAAGATCCGTATAGGGTCTCAGTGTGGTCTCTATGGGATCCCTGTGTGGTCTCAGTGTGGTCTCTATGGGGTTCCAATAGGTTCTCAGTGTGATTTCTATGGGATCCCTAAAGGGTCTCATTGTTGGTCTCTATGGGATTCTTGTGGTGTCTCAATGAGGTCCCTATAGGATCTCCATGGTGTCTCATTTGCACAGGCCCAGAGGAGGCCTCAGCCTCGTCTGCAAGGCCTCAGGGTTCACCTTCAGCAATAATGGCATGCAGTGGGTGCGACAGGCACCAGGAAAGGAGCTGGAATGGGTCGCTGGTATTAGCTATGATGGTAGTGAGACAGAATATGGTCCAGTGGTGCAGGGCCGTGCCACCATCACGAGGGACAACGGGCAGAGCACAGTGAGGCTGCAGCTGAACAGCCTGAAGGACGAGGACTCGGCCATGTATTACTGCGCCAAAGAGGCTGGTGGTGGTTGGAGTACTGATGCTTATGGTGGTTATGAGGCTGGTTTCATGGACAGCACCTGGGCTCTGATCTCCAGTATTATGGTTCTGGTCATGGTCATGGTTATCAGCCATCACTGAGACCCAATGGGGACCCTGTATGGACACAGTAGGTCAGGACCCACCTATTGCTGCCCCAAAGCTTCTTGTGGTGCTGGTTGTGCTGGTTGTGCTCATCGTATGGACGTCACTGCTGGATTTAATGGGATCACAAGAGGAGGCCTCAGCCTCGTCTGCAAGGGCTCAGAGTTCACCTTCAACAGTTACGCCATGTACTGGGTGCGACAGGCACCAGGAAAGGGGCTGGAATGGGTGGGTGGTATTAAGGGTGATGGTGGCACATTCTACATGCCAGCAGTGAAGGGCCGTGCCACCATCACGAGGGACAACGGGCAGAGCACAGTGAGGCTGCAGCTGAGCAGCCTGAAGGACGAGGACTCGGCCATATATTACTGCGCCAAAGATGGCCGCAGTGGTAGTATTTTATATTACGGTGGATATCATGCTGGTTATATGGACGCCATCTGGGCTCTGAGCTCCCAGGTTGGGCTCTGTTTGATCCCATTAAATCCCATAGCGATGTAGAACCCATAAGCATCATAATCACAACTACTACTATATCATGTCGTGTAATAGTAGATGGCCAAGAAGGCTGAGGGCTACTCTATGGGGCCCACTCCCATCTCAGTGTGTAAAACACCTCAAAATTGTAGAAAAACACCTCAGAATACCCTTTTTCAGCCCAAAAATGAGGCTGAGGCCTACTCTATGGTGCCCACTCCCATGTCAGTGTATAAAACACCTCAAAATGCTAGAAAAACACCTCAAAATGCCCTTTTTCAGCCCAAAAATGAGGCTGAGGCCTAGTCTATGGTGCCCATCCCCATCTCTGTGTATAAAACACCTCAAAATGGTGGAAAGACACCTCAAAATGCCCCTTTTCAGCCCAAAAATGAGGCTGAGGACTACTCTATTGTGCCCACCCTCATCACTCTGTATAAAACTATAAAACACCTTAAATTCCCCCTTTTCAGCCCAAAAATAAGGCTGAGGCCTACTCTATGGTGCCCAACCGCATCTCAGTGTATAAAACACCTCAAAATGGTGGAAAAACACCTCAAAATGGCCCTTTTCAGCCCAAAAATGAGGCTGAGGCCTGCTCTATTGTGCCCACCCCAACTCAGTGTATAAAACACCTCAAAATGGTAGAAAAACACCTTATAATGCCCTTTTTCAGCCCCAAAATTGAGGCTGAGGCCTACTTTATTGTGCCCACCCCCATCACTGTTTATAAAACACCTCAAAATGGTAGAAAAACACCTCAAAATGCTCCTTTTCAGCCCAAAAATGAGGCTGAGGCCTAGTCTATGGTGCCCAACCCCAACTCAGTGTATAAAACACCTGAAAATGGTAGAAAAACACCTCAAAATACCCTTTTTCAGCCCAAAAATGAGGCTGAGGCCTAGTCTATGGTGCCCACCCCCATCTCAGTGTGTAAAGCACCTGAAAATGATAGAAAAACACCTCAAAATGCCCTTTTTCAGCCCAAAAATGAGGCTGAGGCCTACTCTATTGTGCCCACCCCCATCTTGGGGTATAAAACACCTTAAATTGCCCCTTTTCAGCCCAAAAATGAGGCTGAGGCCTAGTCTATGATGCCCACCCCAACTCAGTGTATAAAACACCTCAAAATGGTAGAAAAACACCTCAAAATGGTAGAAAAACACCTCAAACTGCCCCTTTTCAGCCCCAAAATGAGGCTGAGGACTACTCTATTGTGCCCACCCCCATCTCTGTTTATAAAACACCTTAAATTGCCCTTTTTCAGCCCAAAAATGAGACTGAGGCCTACTCTCTGGTGCCCACTCCCAACTCAGTGTATAAAACACCTCAAAATGGTAGAAAAACACCTCAAAATGCCCTTTTTCAGCCCATAAAATGAGGCTGAGGCTACTCTATTGTGCCCACCTCCCATCTCAATTTATAAAACACCTTAAATTGCCCTCTTTTTTTCAGCCCAAAAATGAGGCTGGAAGCGCCGTACTCTATGGTGCCCACTCCATCTCAGTGTAATAAAACACCTGAAAATGATAGAAAACACCTCAAAAAATGCCTTTTTTATGCCAAAGAAGTGAGGCTTAGGCCTACTCTAATTGTGCCCACTCCAACTCAGTGTAGTAAAACACCTGCCAATGGTCGAAATAACGACCTCAAAATGCCCCTTTTTTTATGGCCAAAAATTGAGGCGTTAGGCCTACTCCTATTGTGGCCCACATCCCATCCTCAGTTTATAAAACAACCTTAAAATTTCCCCTTTCAGCCCCGAAATGAGGCTGAGGACTACTCTATTGTTGCCCACGCCTCATCACTGTGTATACAAACACCTCAAAATGCTAGAAAAACACTCAAAATGCCCTTTTTTCCAGCCCAATAAATGAGGCTGAAGGCCCTACCTATGGTGGCCCACCCCCAACCTAGTGTATAAAACACCTCAAAATGGTAGAAAACCACCCCAAAATGCCTTTTTTAAGCCCAAAAATGAGCTGAGGCTACTCTATCGGTGCGTCACTCCCTCTCAGTGTGAATAAAATACCTGAAAATGAATAGAAAACACACCTCAAACATGCCCCTTTTCAGCCCATGAGGCTGAGGACTACTCTATTGTGCCCACCCTCATCACTGTGTATAAAACACCTGAAAATGATAGAAAAACACCTCAAAATGCCCTTTTTTATGCCAAAAATGAGGCTTAGGCCTACTCTATTGTGCCCACTCCCACCTCAGTGTGTAAAACACCTCAAAATGGTAGAAAAACACCTCAAAATGCCCTTTTTCAGCCCAAAAATGAGGCTGAGGCCTACTCTATTGTGAACAACCCCATCTCAGTGTATAAAACACCTCAAAATGCCCTTTTTTATGCCAAAAATGAGGCTTAGGCCTACTCTATGGTGCCCACTCCCATCTCTGTGTATAAAACACCTCAAAATGGTAGAAAAACACCTCAAAATGCCCTTTTCCAGCCCAAAAATGAGGCTGAGGCCTACTCTATTGTGCCCACTCCCATCTCAGTTTATAAAACACCTTAAATTGCCCCTTTTCAGCCCAAAAATGAGGCTGAGGCCTACTCTATTGTGCCCACTCATCAAAATGGTGGAAAAACACCTCAAAATGCCCCTTTTCAGCCCAAAAATGAGGCTGAGGCCTGCTCTATTGTACCCACCCCCATCTCTGTTTATAAAACACCTTGAATTGCCCTTTTTCAGCCCAAAAATGAGATTGAGGCCTACTCTATGGTGCCCACCCCCATCTCGGTGCATAAAACACCCCAAACTACCCTTTTTTACCTCAAAAATGTTAAACAAAAAGGTTGAAAAGGTCAAAAAAATGAAGCCAAAATAGGCCGAAATAGAAGCCCTTTTGGGCCTGCTCACATCCAGGCCTCAATTTTGCCTTTTTTTGGCCCTTTTTGTCCCAATTTTACCTCTTTTTTCCTGCTTGAAATTCATATTTTCTGGTTCGGGGTCGTTTTTTGCCCAATTTTGCTGTATTTTGCCTTATTTTTGCCACTGCTGTTGTGTTGGAGGAGTCTATAGGGCAAAGAGCGTCCCCTTGTGTTTAGAGCACAGTATCACGTTACCCTGCCTCATTTGCATATATGCAAATCACCAGCCTTCATTTGTAGACAAAGTGGGCCCGCCACGGCCCCCTTATTTGCATATGCAAATTGAGGCCACACCTCCATCACCATCAAGGCTTAATAGGGTCTGTTGGGCACTCGTTAGTGCTTTATTAGAGCTGAAGTTAATTACAGCCTTAATTGGGGTGTGGTTAATTAATAATAGGCTTAATTAGTGAGTGAAGATATAGAAAGGATTAATTATAAGGATATTATTTAATGGAATGTCTCGAAACACGTTTTAATTGAGCCCTAATTAAGGGTTAACGATACTACATTAATATTTAATAGACTTAATTAATCGTTAATTAAATAGTTTTCTGTCATTAAGTGCAATTAATAAAGTATTGTAACAATTAGCTGTTAACAATCATTAATTAATTCAGTCATTAAAGCCATCAAACCACATTCAATTACTGTTAATTAATCAATAATTAGTAATTAATTAATACTTAATGTATGCTGCACTAATTATATAATTATATATATATTATACATATATATATTTATATAATTGTATAATTATTTGATTATTGAATTAATCCAGACATTAAATTGATAATTAATAACTACTAATTAAAACAATTAATGAATAAATAATAATATTAAAAACAATTAATAATAAATAACATCAATTCTAATATAATAATATTAGAAATATTAACTAATATTTCTGATTAATGCCTAATTATTAAGTTAATTAAATTAATTAGCCGACACAATTAATTATCGATAATTAAACAGTGTTCAACACAGTCATTTTTTTACGCCCAGTTCTTAATTATTGTTAATTGTTGACTCCAAAATGATGTTTTTTCACCCCAAATTTTAGAGGGGACAATTAATCATTAATAATCATTAATAATCGTTAATAAGTCATTAATAATCGTTAATAAGTCATTAACGAGGAAAGGAAAAAAGATAATTAGCAATAATTAAAAGATTTGAGGAGGGAAAAGAAAAAAAAGGGCAGAAATGAAGAAAAAAATGGGAGTAAAAAAACGAATTTTGGGGGTTTTTGGGTTAAATTTGGGTTATTTTGGGGAAAAAACCCAAATTGGGGTGAAATGAACCCAAAATGAGGAGCCACAATGGGGTGAAATCAGTCAGATTCGGAGCTAACGAAGGACTTGTTAACTAATGGTCGTTATTAATTAATCTGGAGGACATTTTCAAGTGGTATTTGTAATATTTATTAATTATTAATTATTAATTAATTATATTGATTAATTCTTTTATTTATTAATTTATTATATTATATGTTTATCAACTAATTTTAATTTATTTATTATGTGTAAAAATGATTGGGATATAATATTGGTATTAATTATTATTACTAGTAATAGTTATTAATTAATATAATTATAAATATCATTATTAATTATTGCTAATAATAATATTATAATGTTAATATAATATAATAATTGTTATTAATAGTTAATATTATTGATTAAATATAATTATCAAGTAATAAAAATACTTATTAATTAAATAACCCTAACCCGAACCTTAATTATTAAATATTTAAATATAATTATTAAGAGTAATAATTAAATATTAATTAATAATTAGAAATAATTATAAAGGCACTAAAATAAAAAATAAAATAAATAAAATAATTAAAATCGATTAAATTGATTCAATTAACAATTAAAAATAATTACCAATTAATTAATAATTAATTAAGCAGTTAAATGGACAGTTAAATGATGAAATAAAGAATAAAAATGATGGTAAACAGTAAAGAAAATTTTAAAAATAATTTTTAATTAATTAATTGGTTTTAATTAATTGGCTTTAATTAGTTGGTTATTAAGTTAAATAGGGAATAATTAAGGAACAATTAATCAAATGAATAAAAATGAAACCGAAATTAATTGAAATTGATAATTAAATTGAAAATTCCAGATATAGAATAAAAGTAATGAAATAATATTAATAAACGCTCATTAAAACTAATAATTGTAATTAATAAATACTAATAAATATAATAAATGAATAAAAAGCTGAGCAATAAATTTAATTTATATTTTTTATAAATTTAATTAATTAAAGCCAAATTAAAAATCTCTTAATTGAATATAAATTTGAAACTGAAATTCTGAATTAAAATTGAAATAATTAATTAATAAATGGAAATTAACTAATTAACTAATTAATGGGAATTAAAGGGAATTAAAATAAAAGCGTCAATATTAGAAATATTATTTCTAATAAAATCTATAAAATTTCTAATAAAAGACCTAAACTGGGAATCAAATTAATTGTTTTATTAATTATTAGTAATTATTAGAGATTATTAGTGATTATTAGTAGTTATTAGTAATTATTAGTAATGAAAACTGAAGAAATAACGAAAAGTACCATTAAAAGGGAATAAATCGGTAAATTAAAGAAATGGGGGAAATTAAATAAAAAATAACTTAATTAATAGCTTAATTAATTAATTTAATTATTGAAATATTATTAATAATTATATTATTATTAAAAATAAAATCCTTATTAATGTGTGGTTTGTGTTTTTATTATTTATAATTAATTCTTAAATAATTTTAGACTATTGTATTATCATTTATTTTATTATCGCAGCTTAATTATTAATTAATTAGTAAAATATTATTTTATTACCATTTTTATTACCTCTATTAATTTATTATTTATCGGTTTTATTTTCATTAATTTTATTATTACTTTAATATTTCTATTATTTTATTACAAGTTAATTATTTATATAATTTTATTTTATATTATTTTTTGCTTAATAATTATTTTTAATTTTTGGCTTTATAATTTTATTATTAATTCTTTATTATTCATATTATTTTATTACCGTTTTATTATTAATACAATTTTATTCTTTATTATCGATTATTATTTTCTTTATTAATGTTTATTAATGATGTATTATTGTTATTATTATTATTATTATCATTATTATCATTATTATTATTATTATATTACTTCTATTATTCTCTTATTTATTACTTCTCTTGATTAACTAATTAATTGTTAATTAATTGAGTAATGACGAAGAAATAAAGGAAAACTGAAATAACAATTAATGAGAAATTAATGTAAGTAATGAAATAATAATGATAATGATAATGATGATGATGATGATGATGATGATGATGATGATAATAATAATAATAATAATAATAATAATAATAATAATAATAATAATAATAATAATAATAGAATTTTAAAATGATATAAAATAATGTTATAAACTACTAATTAATCAATCGATCAATTAAATAAATAAATAAATAAATAAATAAATAAATAAATAAATGAAATACAATAAAAGGAAATAAAAGATAATAAAAGGAAACACGATAAAAATATACTAAAATATAATATTATTAATTAATTAATTATATTATATTTTATATAATATATATAAAATTATATATAATATATATAATATATAAAATATATAAAAATAATTAATTAAATTTATAAAATTAATAAAATAAAATGAAAGGAAATAAAATAAAATAAAATAAAATAAAATAAAATAAAATAAAATAAAATAAAATAAAATACAATTAATAAAATTAATAAAACTAGTTAAGAAAAATAAAATTAAAGGAATTAAAAGGCAGTTAATAAGAGGAAATAAAATAAATATAATTACATTAATTAAAAGAATAAAACAGATTAAAAATAACATTAAATTAATAAAATTATACAATTAAAAATAACATAAAATAAAATAAAATTAAATTAATAAAATAAAAGGAAATAAAAGAAATAAAATATAAAAACAATTTTAAAAAATTAAATACAATAAAATTAATAAATTAATATAATTTATCAAACGTAATTAATGAAATGAAGGAAACTATAATGATATTAATTTAAAGTAATGAAGGGGAAATCGAAGAAATAAAACTAAATTAATAAATATTAACAAATATAAATAAAATAAAATAAAATAAAATAAAATAAAATAAAATAAAATAAAATAAATAATACTGAAAAATTAATAAATAAAAATAATATATTAATTAAATTAATATAATTTATAATACAAAATAAATGAAATTAATTAAACAAAAGGAAATAAAATTAATAAAAGGGGAATAGAATAAATAAAATACAACTTATAAAATTAATAAAATAAAAGTATAATATAAAAACAAATACAAGAAAATTAAATTAATGTTATTTATTAATTGAAATTAATGAAATGAAGGAAAATAAATCAATAAAATTAATGAAATTAATAAAATTAATAAATAGGAAATAGAAGGAAATAATGAAATTAATAAAATGAAATAGAAGAAATAAAGTAAAATTAGTGAAATTAATATGGGAAAATAAAATTAATAAAGTGGAAAATAAAAAGAAAATAGAAGGAAAATAATAAAATAAAAATAAAAAATAATTAATAGTAAATAATGTTAATTAAAGGAATATAAAATAATAATAAAAATAATAGAAAATAATAATAAAAATAAATAATAGATAATAATAATAGAAAATAATAGAAAATAATAGAAAATAATGTTAAATAATATTAAATGATATTAAATAATAGAAATTATAATTGCAAATAATATTAGAAAATAATAGGAAATAATAGAAAATAATAGAATTTAATAGAAAATAATATAAAATAATAATTAAAATAATAGAAAATAAATAATATTAATATTTAATAATATAAAATAATAAAAGAAAATAATAATAAATAGTTAATAGATAATAATATAAATAATAAAATTTATAGAATATAAATAATATTAATTAATAGTAAATAATAAATGAGAATGATAATAATAAAAGTAATTAATTTTTATTTATGTATTTATATAAAAATATAATTTTAATTATAGAAGATAATAGAAAATTATAGAAAATAACAGAAAATAATAGAAAATAAATAAATAATATTAAACAATATTAAGTGATATTAAATAATATTAATTAATATTAATTAATAAAAGAATATAATAGTCGAAAATAATTAAAAGAAAATAATAATAGATAATAAATAATATTAAATAATATTAAATAATAGAAAAATAATAAAAAATTATAAAATAAATATAATAGAAATTAATTAATAGAAAATAATAATAGGAAATAATAGAAAATAAATAATGACAAATAATATTAGAGAATATAAAAATAATTTTTAAAAATAGAAAATAATTAATAGAAAATAATTAATAGAAAATAATTAATAAAACCCGGAAATAAGAAATAAATGCGAAATAATTGTAATTAAAAACACTATTTTTTTAATTAATTGCCACAGTGGGAAGGAGAGAACAGTACAATTAATAAGCGGGTCTTAATTATTAATTATTATTATTTATTTATTATTATTATTAATTATTAATTAACGATTGATAATTAATGAAGGGGTCGAAGATGGAATCAAAATGGCGGACGTTGAGAAGATGGGATTGGAAGAACCGCATGAAAACGGCCTTAATTAATGAAACCCAATTAATAAACGTAATTAAATGAAGCTCGTGACGAAAAACCGCAAGTCTGGCTCGTTGTTTTGAACCCAAAATCGCCCTTTTTCACCCCAAAACGCTTCATTGCTCTTTGCGGTTAAACGCGCAGCTGTTTCTGAGCCAAACAGCCGTTTTTAGCCTCTTTATGGGTTGGGGAGGAACCCTTAGGCGCTCAAAAATAGCAAAAATAGCAAATTTGCCCTTTTTCGCCCCATTTTTATGCGCGTTTGGGAAAGGTTTGAGGTATTTTGACCCTCTGATCCACCGTAGCGTTGCCAAGTGGGTGGAATCTGCCTAGCAACGCGCTCTGATTGGTCGAGCCGCTTAGCAACGGCGACATTTTCTCCTTAGCAACAGCGCTGCCATTGAGGCCTATGGGGTTTGTGGGGGGGGGGGGGAAGGAAAGGGTTAAAAGAAACAAAAGAAAGGGTAAAAAAAAAAAAAGGAATAAAAGAAAGGAAATAAAGGGTTTTTTGGTTTTTTTTGAGGGGGAAATAAAAGAAAAAGAGGAAAAAAAAGAAGGAATCGGGGCGGGCCTCATCCGGGGCTCCGTCAATGCCGCGGTTGAAGCAGCGCCGGCCACAGCAGCTCCGATACGGTGCGTTATTTTGGGGTGATTTTAGGTGATTTTAGGGGTTTTTTGGGGTAAAAATGGGGTTTTAGGGGTTCTATGGGATAAAGGGAGGGGGGAATGTGAAGGGGGGTGGGGGGTAAAATGACCGAAAATTGAAGGGATTTGCCCCAAAATGGGGTTTTAAGAGGCACCGGGGGCTCGAAATGGTTCAAAATTGGTTAAAAAATGCACTGAAAAATAAACTAGAATTGTCCAATTTACCTCAGATGGCCTCAAAATGAGCAATGGGAGATGTCAGGATATGCTAAAAATGAACAAAATCTGTAAGATTTACGCAGAAATTGACCCCAAAGTTGTCCAAAATCCCTCAAATCTACTAAAAAATGACCCTAAAACAGCTCAGAATGAGCCAAAATCCTTCAAATCGCCTAAAAATTGACCCTAAAACACCTCAAAATGACCCAAAATTGACCAAAAACCCTCAAATTTCCTCATAATTATCCCACAAAACACCTCAGAATGACCCAAAATGAACCAAAATCCTTCAAATCTACTCAAAATTGACCCTAAAACACCTCAGAATGACCCAAAGTGGACCAAAATCTTCTCAAAATTGACCCCAAAACACCCCAGAATGAGCCAAAATGGACCAAAATCCCTCAAATCTACTCAAAATTGACCCTAAAACACCTCAGAATGACCCAAAATGGACCAAAATCTTCTCAATATTGAGCCTAAAACACCTCAAAATGACCCAAAATTGACCAAAATCCCTCAAATCTACTCAAAATTGTCCCTAAAACAGCTCAGAATGACCCAAAATGGACCAAAATCCCTCAAATCTACTCAAAAATGACCCTAAAACATCTCAGAATGACCCAAAATTGACCAAAAACCCTCAAATTTCTTCATAATTATCCCACAAAACACCTCAGAATGACCCAAAATGGACCAAAATCTTCTCAATATCGAGCCTAAAACACCTCAGAATGACCCAAAATTGACTAAAATCCCTCAAATTGCCTCAAAATTGACCCTAAAACAGCTCAGAATGACCCAAAATGTACCAAAATCCCTCAAAATCTACTCAAAACTGACCCTAAAACACTTCAGAATGACCCAAAATTGACCAAAAACCCTCAAATTTCTTCATAATTATCCCACAAAACACCTCAGAATGACCCAAAATGAACCAAATTCCCTCAAATCTCCACAAAATTGACCCTAAAACACCTCAGAATGACCCAAAATGGACCAAAATCTTCTCAATATTGAGCCTAAAACACCTCAGAATGACCCAAAATTGACTAAAATCCCTCAAATTGCCTCAAAATTGACCCTAAAACAGCTCAGAATGACCCAAAATGGACCAAAATCCCTCAAATCTACTCAAAACTGACCCTAAAACACTTCAGAAGTACCCAAAATTGACTAAAATCCCTCAAATCACCTCAACATTATCCCACAAAATACCTCAGAATGACCCAAAATGGCCCCAAATCCTTCAAATCACCTCAAAATTGACTCTAAAACACCTCAGAATGACCCAAAATGGACCAAAATCCCTCAAAATTGCCTCAAAATTTACTCTAAAACTCCTCAGAATGACCCAAAATTTACCAAAATCCCTCAAAATCATCCCATAAAACACCTCAGAAAGGCCCCAAATTGACCCAAATCCCTCAAATTTTCCCCAAAAAACCCATACCAAAACACCCCAAATCCCCCCAAATCTCCTAAAAAACCTCAAATTTTCCCCCAAATAAAACCAAAATCCCCCAAATTCACCAGAAAAATCCCCTCAAATTCAAGAAAACCCCCTAAATCCTCTGAATTCACCCCCAAAATCCCATCAAATTAAAGTAAACCCCCCAAATCCCCCAAATTCACCCCAAAAATCCCACTTGAATTAAAGAAAACTTGCAAAATCCCCTGAATTCACCCCAAAAATCCACCCTAAATTCAAGAAAACCCCCCAAATCCCCCAAATTCACCCCAAAAATCCACCCTAAATTCAAGAAAAGCCCCAAAATCCCCCAAATTCACCCAAAAAATGGTGATTTTGGGGTCTTTTAGAGTGGAATATTGTGGGGTTTCTCTTGGGGGGGGGTGATTTTGGGGTGAAAAATTGTGATTTTGGGGTCTTTCAGAGTGGAAAATGAATGGGGAGGAGGGGTGGGGTGAAGGGGTGGTTTTGGGGTGAAAAATGGCAATTTTGGGGTTGATGGTGATTTTTTGGGGCGGATTTTACTCATTTTGGGGCCAATATCACACATTTTGGGGTCAATATCACACATTTTTGGGTCAATATCACTCATTTTTGAGGTAATATCACTCATTTTGGGGTCAATATAGCTCAGTTTTGGTTAATATTGCACATTTTTGGGTCAATATCGCACATTTTTGGGTCAATATCCCTCATTTTTGGGTCAATATCCCTCATTTTTGGGTCAATATAGCTCAGTTTTGCTCAATATCTCTCATTTTTGGGTCAATATCACTCATTTTTGGTCAATATCGCTTATTTTTGGGGCCAATATCACTCGTTTTGGGGCCAAATCACTCATTTTGGGGCCAATATCACACATTTTTGGGTCCATATCTCTCATTTTTTTGTGCCAATATCACTAATTTGGGGGCCAATATTGCTCATTTTTGGGCCAATATCGCTCCTTTTTGGTGCCAAATCACTCATTTTGGTGCTAATATCATTCATTTTGGGGCTAATATCACTCATTTTGGTGCCAAATCACTCATTTTTGGGCCAATATCACTCATTTTTAGCTCAATTTTGCTCAATTTTGGCCCGATTTCGCTCATTTTTGGGATGCTCATTTTTGAGCAGATATTACCCATTTCCCTGCTCTTTTTGCCTACAAAACCACACATTTTGGGTCCAGTATCACCCTTAACGAACAACTATCCCCATTTCTCCCCAAACAACCCCAAAACCCTCCCCATTTTGGGGCTAAATCCCCCTAATTTTACCCTTTTTCCCCCCTCACAGGCGCCCCCGCAGCCCCCCATTGCCTTCCAAAGGATCCTTCCTCCATATTGGGTTCCCTTCCAACCATGCCATCAGAACCGGACCCCCCCTCCCGCCGTCGCCCCCCACCCCAAACCCCCTCCCCAAATATAGGGGGCTGCCCCATAGATATCCCTCTCCTATTAGAAGAACTCCGGGTCTTACAACAACGTCAACTCCGTCAGATGCAACTGACCGAAGACATCTGTCGGCAAGTCTTGCTTTTAGGGGCGCTAACCACCCCAAAATCACGTGCCCCCCCCACCTCCCCACCACCCCCACCTCATAAAAAGCCACGTTTCATCACGGGGAAACCCTTTTTCCCTCTTTTTCACCCCAAAAACCAACCTCACGCCGCCGCCGCCGCCACCTTCTTCTTAGCGACCCCATATCGCGGGGTGATGCCGGTGGTCTCGACCCACCCCACTAATGTGGTTGTAGGGGATGTTATGGGGGCACGACATGAATGTGGGTATTGTGGGAAGGGGTTTGGGGGGGAGAGCGCCCTCCAGATCCACCTGAGATCCCATACGGGAGAGCGGCCCTATAGCTGTAGTGTCTGCGGGAACCGCTTCACCACTAGGGGGAACCTGAAGGTTCACTACCATCGGCATCGGCAGAGGGGCAACCAGTTGGCCATGAGCCCCACAACCAACAATAGGGGGCAGTCGGCCTCCAGTAATGACCAGTTGGCCTCCAGTAACAATATGGCCTCCAGTAACAAGATGGCCTCCAGTAACGACCAGTTGGTCTCCAGTAACAAGATGGCCTCCAGCAACAAGATGGCCTCCAGTAACGACCAGTTAGTCTCCAGTAACAAGATGGCCTCCAGTAATGACCAGTTGGACTTCAGTAACAAGATGGCCTCCAGTAACGACCAGTTGGTCGCCAGTAACAAGATGGCCTCCAGTAATGACCAGTTGGCCTCCAGTAACAAGATGGCCTCCAGTAACGACCAGTTGGTCTCCTGTAACAAGATGGCCTCCAGTAACGACCAGTCGGCCTCCAGTAACAAGATGGCCTCCAGTAATGACCAGTTGACCTCCAGTAACAAGATGGCCGCCAGTAACGACCAGTCGGTCTCCAATAACAAGATGGCCTCCAGTAACGACCAGTTGGTCTCCAGTAACAAGATGGCCGCCAGTAACGACCAGTTGGTCAACAGTAACAAGATGGCCTCCAATAACGACCACTTGGTCACCAGTAACAAGATGGCCTCCAGTAACGAGCAGTTGGTCTCCAGTAACAAGATGGCCTCCAGTAACGACCAGTTGGCCTCCAGTAACGACCAGTTGGCCTCCAGTAACAAGATGGCCGCCAGTAACGACCAGTTGGCCTCCAATAACAAGATGGCCTCCAGTAACGACCAGTTGGCCGCCAGTAACGACCAGTTGGCCTCCAGTAACAAGATGGCCTCCAGTAATGACCAGTTGGCCTCCAGTAACAATATGGCCGCCAGTAACGACCAGTTGGCCTCCAGTAACAAGATGGCCGCCAGTAACGACCAGTCGACCTCCAACAACCCCCAACCAATGGCTAAAGACCCCCAACCAATGGCCTACAACCCCCAACCAATCACCAACACCCAACCAATGGCCAACACCCAACCAATAGCCAACAACCAACCAATAGCCAACAAACAACCAATGGCCAACAACCAACCAATGGCCAACAACCCCCAACCAATAACCAACACCCAACCAATGGCCAACAACCAACCAATGGCCAACAACCAATCAATGGCCAACACCCAACCAATCACCAACACCCAACCAATCACCAACCTCCAACCAATGGCCAACAACCAATCAATGGCCAACAACCAACCAGTGGCCGACAACCAACCAATGGCCAACAACCAATCAATGGCCAACAACCAACCAATGGCCAACAACCAACCAATGGCCAACAGCCAACCAATCACCAACAACCAATCAATGGCCAACAACCAATCAATGGCCAACACCCAATCAATGGCCAACAACCAACCAATGGCCAACAACCAATCAATGGCCAACAACCCCCAACCAATCACCAACAACCAACCAATCACCAACAACCAACCAATGGCCAACAACCCCCAACCAATGGCCAACAACCAACCAATGGCCAACAACCCCCAACCAATCACCAACAACCAACCAATCACCAACAACCAACCAATGGCCAACAACCCCCAACCAATTACCAACAGCCAACCAATCACCAACAACCAACCAATGGCCAACAACCCCCAACCAATCACCAACCACCAACCAATTGCCAACAACCAATCAACGGCCAACACCCCCCAACCAATCACCAACAACCAACCAATGGCCAACACCCAACCAATGGCCAACAACCAACCAATGGCCAACAACCAACCAATAGCCAACAACCAACCAATGGCCAACACCCAATCAGTGGCCAACAACCTCCAACCAATCACCAACACCCAATCAGTGGCCAACAACCCCCAACCAATCACCGACCCCCAACCAATGGCCAATGACCCCCAACCAATGGCCAACGACCCCCAACCAATCACCAACAACCAATCAATGGCCAACAACCCCCAACCAATGGCCAATAACCAATCAATGGCCAACAACCAATCAATGGCCAACAACCCCCAACCAATCACCAACACCCAACCAATGGCCAACAACCAATCAATGGCCAACACCCAACCAATGGCCAACAACCAATCAATGGCCAACAACCAACCAATGGCCAACAACCAATCAATGGCCAACAACCAATCAATGGCCAACAACCAACCAATCACCAACAACCAATCAATGGCCAACAACCAATCAATGGCCAACAACCAACCAATGACCAACAACCAACCAATCACCAACAACCAACCAATGGGCAACAACCAACCAATGGCCAACAACCCCCAACCAATCACCAACAACCAACCAATGGCCAACAACCAACCAATGGCCAACAACCAACCAATAGCCAACACCCAACCAATGGCCAACAGCCAACCAATCACCAACAACCAACCAATGGCCAACAACCAACCAATCACCAACAACCCCCAATCAATGGCCAACACCCAACCAATGGCCAACAACCCCCAACCAATGGCCAACAACCAACCAATGGCCAACACCCAACCAATGGCCAACAACCCCCAACCAATCACCAACCTCCAACCAATGGCCAACAACCAATCAACAGCCAACACCCCCCACCCCATAACCCCCAATTGTTCCCTTATGTGCCCTATAGGTCCCACCCCACATCTATGGGTCGGCCCTATATCCAAACAACCCCAATTAGACCCAACCCCGCCCCCCATAATCAGTGGGTCCCGCCCCCAGTGCCCCATATGTTTTAGGGTCTTACCCTGCCCTATAGGGTCTCGACCCCGTTATGTGGGTCAGGTCCCGTTCCGTTGTAGGGTTTGTGGGATGGGGTTTTGCAGTCGGGGTCATTTGAGGACTCATTATGTGGGGCACAGTGGGGCGCCCTATAGGGCGGCTGTGGGGTCACGACAGAGGGGACTGAGGGGGTGGTATGTGGGGAGGGGGATGCTGGCCAATGGGGATGAGGGGGAACGGGAAGAGGAGGGCGGCCATATTGGGGGGGGAACCTCAAAGGAGGAAGAGGAAGAGGAAGAGGGCGGCCATATTGGGGGGGAGACCCCAAAGGAGGAAGAGGGCAGCCATATTGGAGGGGGGACCCTAAAGGAGGAAGAGGAAGAGGGCGGCCATATTGGAAGGGAAGCCCTAAAGGAGGAAAAGGAAGAGGAGGAGGAAGAGGAGGGCGGCCATATTGGGGGAGGAACCCCAAAGAAAGAAGAAGAGGGCGGCCATATTGGAGGAGGGACCCCAAAGGAGGAAGAGGGCGGCCATATTGGAGGGGAAGCCCTAAAGGAGGATGAGGAAGAGGAAGAGGGCGGCCATATTGGGGGGGGAACCCTAAAGGAGGAAGAGGAAGAGGGGAAACAGGAAGAGGAAGAGGAGGAGGAAGAGAAGGGCGGCCATATTGGAGGGGAAACCCCAAAGGAGGAAGAGGGCGGCCATATTGGGGGGGAGACCCCAAGGGAGGAAGAGGAAGAGGGTGGCCATATTGGAGGGGAAACCCTAAAGGAGGAAGAGGAAGAGGAAGAGGAAGAGGAAGAGGAAGATGGCTGCCATATTGGGGGAGGAACCCCAAAGGAAGAAGAAGAGGGCGGCCATATTGGAGGAGGGACCTCAAAGGAGGAAGAGGAAGATGGCCGCCATATTGGAGGGGGGACCCTAAAGGAGGAAGAGGAAGAGGGCGGCCATATTGGAAGGGTAACCTCAAAGGAGGAAGAGGAAGAGGGCGGCCATATTGGAAGGGAAGCCCTAAAGGAGGAAGAGGAAGAGGAGGAGGAAGAGGGCGGCCATATTGGAGTGGGAACCCCAAGGGATGAAGAGGAAGAGAAAGAGGAAGAGGAAGAAGAGGGCGGCCATATTGGAGTGGGGACCCCAAAGGAGGAAGAGGAAGAGGAAGATGGCCGCCATATTGGAGGGGAGACCCCAAAGGAGGAAGAGGAAGATGGCGGCCATATTGGGGGGGGAACCCTAAAGGAGGAAGAGGAAGAGGGGAAACAGGAAGAGGAAGAGGAGGAGGAAGAGAAGGGCGGCCATATTGGGGGGGGAACCCCAAAGGAGGAAGAGGAAGATGGCCGCCATATTGGAGGGGAGACCCCAAAGGAGGAAGAGGGTGGCCATATTGGAGGGGGGACCCCAAAGGAGGAAGATGGCCGCCATATTAGAGGGGGAACCCCAAAGGAGGAAGAGGAAGAGGGCGGCCATATTGGAGGGGAAACCCCAAAGGAGGATGAGGAAGAGGAAGAGGAAGAGGAAGAGGAAGAGGAAGAGGAAGATGGCCGCCATATTGGAGGGGAAACCCCAAAGGAGGAAGAGGGCGGCCATATTGGGGGGGAGACCCCAAGGGAGGAAGAGGAAGAGGAAGAGGAAAGGAGGAAGAGGAAGAGGAGGAGACTCATGGGGAGGTAAAAGGAGGGGGGGGGGGGGGGGGGGGGCTGTTCTTCTTGCAGATTCTCCAGCTGGTGGCCAATAGGTAGGATGGGGGGGGGGGGGGGGCTCGTTTTTGGGGTGGTTTATAGGGAATTTAAGGTTTTTTTGGGGTCTGGGGGTGAATATAATTTAAGGGGACTTTGGGGTATCTGGAATTAATGTTTTTTTGCGGGGTTTCCATCATTTAAGGGATTTTTTAGGGTTTCCCACATTTAAGGGATTTTTGGGGTCTCCAAAATTAATGTGTTTTTTCTTAAGATTTCCCCAATTTAAGCGATTTTTGGGGTCTCCAAAATTAATAGGGTTTTTTTTTTTAGGATTTCCTTCATTTAAGGGATTTTGCGATCTCCCCCATTTAAGGGATTTTTGGGGTCGATGAAATTAATGGTTTTTTTTTAGTGCTTCCCCCATTTAAGGGATATTTGGGGTCTCCAAAATTAATGTTTTTGTGTTTTGTTTTTTTTAGGATTTCCCCAGTTTAGAGGATTTTTGGGGTCTCCAAAAGTAATATTTTCTTTATAGGAACCAAGGGGGGGACACAGAAGACACGGAGCCCCCCCAAAAAAAACAGGGGATGGGGGAGACGTAGAGAGGTAAGGACCCCCCCACCCCATAAAATTTGGGGTGATTTGGGGCTTTTGGGCAATTTAGGGTTTTTATTATAGGAGGGCATGGTCATTGGATGGGGGTGTTGTTGGGTTGTGTTTATTGGGGGATCATAAGGGGTTTTTGGGGTGATTTGGGGGGTTGGTCTTTTGCAGTGCGTTTGGGTTTATTTATGGGGTATGGGGGGGCTAAGGTGGATTTTTGGGAGGGGGTTTGAGGGGATTTGGCTTTGGCGGGTTATGTGGGGGTTAAAGGGTTTTTTTGGGGGGATTGGGTTTTTTGAGGGTCAAAGGGGGATTTTTGGGGTGGGTTTGGGGGGATTTGAGGTTTTTGGGGGGAATAGGGGGGGTTAAATGGGGTTTTTTGGGGTGGGTTTGGGGGGATTCGGGTTTATGAGGGTAAAAGAAGGGGATAAAGGGATGTTTTTGGGGGGAATTGGGCTATTTGCGGTTTTGGGATAGGGGAGTTAAAAGGGTGTTTGGAGGATTTGGGGTTTTGGGGGGATCAAAGTTTTTTTGGGGTGAATTTGGGGGGATTTGGGGTCTTTGAGGTGGGTTTGGGGTTTTTTATGGGGTATGGGGGGGCTAAAGGGATTTTTGGGGTGGGTTTGGGGGGATTTGGGGTTTTGGGGGGTTATGTGGGGGGTAAAGGGGTTTTTTTGGGGGGGATTTGGGTTTTTTGGGAGGTCAAAGGGGATTATTTGGTGGTTTGGGGATTTTGAGGTATTTGGGGAATAGGGGGGTTTAATGGTTTTTTGGCGGGGTTTGGGGGATTCGGGTTTATGAGGGTAAGAAGGGGATAAGGGTGTTTTTGGTGGATTTGGGCTATTTGTGTTGTTGGAGGGTATAGGGGATAAAGGCGGTGTTTGGGGGGGGGATTTGGAAGGTTTTTTGAGGCCATTCAAAGGGGTTTTTGGGGTGTAATTTGGGAGGGATTGCGTTCTTTTGAGGTCGGTGGGGGTTTTTTATGCGGTATGGGGGGTAGGGGGTTTTTGGGGCTGGTTGGGGGAATTTGGTTTGGGGGGTTATGTGGGGTTAAGGGTTTTTTTGGGGGAATTTGGGGTTTTTGGGAGGGGCAAAGGGGGATTTTTGGGGTGAGTTTGGGGGAATTTGGGGTTTAAAAAATCAGATATGGGTAAAGAGGGGATAAAGGTTTTTTTTGGTGGGTTTGGGATTTTGAGTTTTTGGGGGGAATCAGGAGGGGTTCAAATGGGGTTTTTGGGGTGGGTTGGGGACTTCGGGCCGATAATATGAGAGGTAAAGAAGGGATAAGGGATGTTTTTGGGGTGGTTGGCTATTTGGTTTTTCTGGGATATAGAATTAAATGGATGTTTGGGCGGATTTGGGTTTTTTGGGGGGTCAAGGAGTTTTTGGCGCGTGGCATTTGGGGATTTGGGGTATTCTGGCGGCGTATCTATAGTGGAGTTTAGGTTTTTGGGGGAATTTGGGGTTTTTTGGGGGGTCAAAGGGGGTTTTTGGGGTGGGTTTGGGGGGATTTGGGGTTTATGGGGGTAAAGGGGGTTAAAGGGTTTTGTGATGGTTTGGGGATTTGTTTTTATGGGTATGGGGGATTAAAGGGTTATTTTTTGGGGTGGGTTTGGGGGGAATTGGGGTTTATGGGGGTAAAGAAGGGGATAAAGGGTGTTTTTGGGGTGGATTTGGGGCTATTTGGGGTTTTGGGGGGTATAGGGGGAGTTAAAGGGGGTGTTTGGGGGGATTTGGGGTTTTTGGGGGGTCAAAGGGTTTTTGGTGAAATTTGGGGGATTTTGGGTTTTTTGGAGGGGTTTGGGTTCTTTTATGGGTAGGGGGGGCTAAGGGTGGTCTTTTTTGGGGTTGGGATTTGGGTTTGGGGGTTGAGTGGGGTTAAAGGGTTTTTTGGGGGATTGGGTTTATTGGGAGGCAGAAGGGGAGTTTTTTGGAATGGGTATTGGGGTATATTTGGGTTTATAGGGGGTAAAGGTGGAGAATAGTTAAGGGTGTTTTTGGCGGTTTGATTTGATACATTGGGTTTTTTGCGAGGATATACAGAGGGAAGTTTATAAGGGGCCGCGTTTTGGGGGGGATTTGGGGGTTTTTATGGGGGGGGGAAGGGGTTTAAGTTGCTTTTTATTGTGAATTCTGAGGGATTTGGGGCTTTTTGGGTGGATTTGGGGTATTTTTTGGGTTGATTTGTGGTCTTCTGGGTGGATTTTGGGGTCTTTTGGAGTGGATTTGTGGTTTTTTGGGGGTGGATTTGGGGTGTTTTTTGGTGGATTTGGGGTCTTTTAGGTAGATTTGGGGTAGTTTTTGGGTTGATTTGTGGTCTTTTGGGGGTGGATTTGGGTTTTTTTGGGTGGATTTAGGGTCTTTTGGGGGGATTTGGGGTAGTTTTTGGGTTGATTTTGGGGGTTTTTGTGTAGTTTTGGGGGAGTACCAGAAGAATTTTGGGGGCAGTTGTAGGGATTTGGGGCTATTTGGGATGGGATGGGGGTTGATATGTGGTATTTTGGGGCAAAAAACAGCATTTTTGTGGGTTTTTTGAGGGCTTATTTGTGGCAATTTGGGGTCGTTTTTATACAATTTTAGGCCAATTTGGGGCCTAAAACTTTTCTCCCACAGGACCCCTGACAGACACCGACGAGTAGCCTAAAAACTAAAGGATTTAAACCCAAATTGAGGGGATTTACACCCAAATTTGGACAAAAACACCCAAATTTTGGGGGAGTTTCACCCCAAAATCCACCCCTTCCCCCACAGAAATTAACTCCCATAGCATAGAACGGAGGCTCCCTCCGCTATTAAAGCATTTTACTGACCATTTTCACTGCTTTTTGTGCTTCATTTTGGGGTTAAAAATGGCGTTTTTGGGGGCTTCTTCACAGCCCCCCTCCCCACATCCGCCGCCATTTTGTCTCGTTTCTCCTCACGGGGGCGCCGCTGCCCTCACAAGATGGCGCCGCCCTTAACCAAGATGGCGGCGCTGTGCGTAGCAAACAAGCGGCGCTCTGCCATCACCCAAAATGGCGGGCAACACTTCAAACACTTCCGCTCCCAACCGGAAAAACACTTGAATATGCCCTCAACCAACATGGCGGAAGGAATGATAGGATCCAAATGGAGCGCTGCCAGTAGTCAAGATGGCGGATGAGGCTTCTAGGACATCCGGTGTGGGGCCGGAAGTGGGTCGGAAGCGGGAAGGGGCTCTGAGGTGGAAGGCGGGGCCGCCATGTCTGATACCTGGAGCTCCATTCAGGCCCATAAGAAACAATTGGATTCGCTGAGGGAGCGGCTGCAGAGGAGGAGGAAGCAGGACCCGCTCGGTAAGGGGAATTTTGGGGTAAAATCGAGGGATTTTGGGGTCGGGGAGGGGATGGTTGTGGGAAAAGTGGGGGATTTTGGGGTGAATTTGAGGGATTTTGGGGCTTGGGGAAACTGAGGGGAATCTGAGGTAATTGGGGTTGTTATGAGGGATTTTGGGTTGAATTTAAGGGATTTTGGGTTGAATTTAAAGGATTTTGGGTTGAAATTGTTCTATTTTGGGGTGAAATCGTGTGATTTTGGGGATTTTCGAGGTATTTAGGGGGGTTCTGAGGGGATTTAACGGAAAAGTGGGGTATTTTGGGGTGATTTTGGGGATTTGGGGGCTTGGGGAACCTGAGGGGAATCTGAGGTAATTGGGGTTGTTATGAGGGATTTTGGGTTGAATTTAAGGGGTTTTGGGGTGAAAGTGGGGTATTTTGGGGTGATTTTGGGGATTTGGGGGCTTGGGGAACCTGAGGGGAATCTGAGGTAATTGGGGTTGTTATGAGGGATTTTGGGGTGAAATCGTGTGATTTTGGGGTGAATTTGAGGGATTTTGGGGTGAAATCGTGTGATTTTGGGGATTTTTGAGGGATTTTGTGGGGTTCTTAAGGGATTTGGGGGGAAAAGTGAGGTATTTTGGGGTGAATTTGAGGGATTTTGGGGCTCGGGGAACCTGAGGGGAATCTGAGGTAATTGGGGTTGTTATGAGGGATTTTGGGGTGAAATTGTGCGATTTTGGGGTGAATTTGAGGGATTTTGGGGTGAAATCGTGTGATTTTGGGGATTTTTGAGGTATTTAGGGGGGGTTCTGAGGGGATTAGGGGGAAAAGTGAGGTATTTTGGGGTAAATTTAAGGGATTTTGGGGCTTGGGGAACCTGAGGGGAATCTGAGGTGATTCCGGTTGTTATGAGGGATTTGGGGTTGAATTTAAAGGATTTTGGGTTGAATTTAAGGGATTTTGAGGTGAAATTGAGGGATTTTGGGGTGAAATTGAGGGATTTTGGGGATATTTGAGGTATTTTGTGAGGTTCTGAGGGGATTTAAGGGAAAAACGAGGTATTTTGGGGTGAATTTGAGGGATTTTGGGGCTTGGGGTACCTGAGGGGAATCTGAGGTAATTGGGGTTGTTATGAGGGATTTTGGGGTGAAATTGTGCGATTTGGGGGTGAATTTGAGGGATTTTGGGGTGAAATTGTGTGATTTTGGGGATTTTTGAGGTATTTTGTGAGGTTCTGAGGGGATTTAAGGGAAAAACGAGGTATTTTGGGGTGAAATAGAGGGATTTTGGGGCTTGGGGAACCTGAGGGGAATCTGAGGTAATTCCGGTTGTTATGAGGGATTTTGGGTTGAATTTAAGGGGTTTTGGGGTGAAATTGTGCGATTTTGGGGTGAATTTGAGGGATTTTGGGTGAAATTGAGGGATTTGGGGGGTTTTTGAGGTATTTTGTGAGGTTCTGAGGGGATTTAAGGGAAAAGAGAGGTATTTTGGGGTGAATTTGAGGGATTTTGGGGCTTGGGGAAACTGAGGGGAATCTGAGGTAATTGGGGTTGTTATGAGGGATTTTGGGGTGA
>NW_015439875.1:61306-63780 GCF_001577835.2 Coturnix japonica | reverse complement strand
GGGATTTTGGGGTGAAATCGTGTGATTTTGGGGTGAATTTGAGGGATTTTGGGGTGAAATTGTGTGATTTTGGGGATTTTTGAGGTATTTAGGGGGGTTCTGAGGGGATTAGGGGGAAAAGTGAGGTATTTTGGGGTGAATTTGAGGGATTTTGGGGTGAATTTGAGGGATTTTGGAGCTTGGGGAACCTGAGGGGAATCTGAGGTAATTGGGGTTGTTATGAAGGATTTTGGGGTGAATTTGAGGGATTTGGGGGTGAAATTGTGCAATTTTGGGGTGAATTTGTGTGATTTTGGGGCTTGGGTTGTTATGGAGGAGCCTGAGGGGGAATCTGATGTAATTGGGGTCATTATGAGGGATTTTGGGGTGAAATTGTGCAATTTTGGGTTGAATTTGAGGGATTTTGGGGAGGTTTGTGGCATTGGGGGTCACCCTGTATATTTTTGGCTGTCGATTCCACGTTTTGGGGTCAGATTCTTGGATTTTGGGGTCAGAATCCCACATTTTGGGTCACCCTGTATATTTTGGGGTCAGAATCTCACATTTTGGGGTCAGAATCCCACATTTTGGGGTCAAAATCTCACCTTTTGGTTCCCTCTGTATACTTATCATCCTATATTTTGGCCTCAGGAACCTTAAATACTGGGGGGGTGGGTGGAATTAGGGTTAGGGTCCCTTTAATTTCATACTCACCTGACCTCCCCCCCCATATCCCCCCACCCCAGACCCCCGTCACACCGACCCCTCTCAACCCCCCCCTCCCCTCCCCACCCACCCTCCTCCATTCCACCCTTCCAGCTCTGTAGGAAGTTCCATCTCAACCCCTGGGGGGGTTGTGGGGGTCTCTACCACCCCATCTACGGATGAAGGGGGTCCGGAATTGACCCCAGACCCAGCTTTAGAACGTCGATTGCTGCTTCACCTCGCCGATGTCGCCCTCACTTTGCCCACCGATGCCGGAGCGATACGGGGGGCTATCGATACGGTGAGTTGGGGGGCAATTCCTTCTTTAACAGCCCCCCTCATTCCAGCCCCATAATAAAGTGGGAGGGGGATGGGAATAGTGGGAGACCACCCCATTGTACCCACTAAAATGATGGGGGTCTCATAAGGAATTGAGAGACCCCCTATAATGGTGGGGGTCTCGTAATGAATGGAGACACCCCCTCAGGGTCACCAAGAAAGACCCAAATTGAACCAAATTGACTGAAATCTCTCCATGAAATGCCCAAATTGACAAAATCTCACCAAGAAGGGCAAAATTGACCCAAATCTCTCCAGGAAAGACCGAAATTGACCCAAATTGACCCAAATCTCTCCAGGAAGGGCTTGAATTGACTCATGTTGACGCAAATCCCCCCATGAAAGGCCCGAATTGACCCAAATCTCTCCAAGAAAGACCAAAATTGACCCAAATATCTCTACAAAAGGCCCAGATTGACCCAAATTGACCCAGTTCTCTCCAAGAAGGGCCTGAATAGGCCCAAATTGACCCAAATCTCTTCAAGAAAGACCAAAATTGACCCAAGTTGACCCAAATGTCTCTGCGAAAGGCCCAAATTGACCCCAATCTCTCCAAGAAAGACCAAAATTGACCCAAGTTGACCCAAATCTCTCCCAAAAATACTAAATTTGACCCAAGTTGACCCAAATCTCTCCAAGAAGACCAAAATTGACCCAAGTTGACCCAAATCTCTCCAAAAAATACCAAAATTGACCCAAGTTGACCCAAATCTTTCTAAGAAGGGCCTAAATCGGCCCAAATTGATCGAAATCCCTATGCGAAAGGCCCAAATTGACCAAAATTTCTCTAAGACCAAAACTGACCCAAATGGACCCAAATCTTTTCAAGAAAGACCAAAATTGACCCAAGTTGACCCAAATCTTTCTAAGAAGGGCCCGAATAGGCCCAAATTGACCCAAATCTCTCCAAGAAAGACCAAAATTGACCCAAATCTCTACAAAAGGCCCAGATTGACCCAAATATCTCCAAGAAAGACCAAAATTGACCCAAGTTGACCCAAATCTCTCCGAGAAGGGCCCGAATCAGCCCAAATTGACCCAAATCTCTCCATAAAAGCCCCACATTAACCCAAATCTCCCCAATACCAAAAAAATACCCAAATGACCCCAAAAATACCTTTTTTCACCCCAAAAAAAAGCCCGAAACGCCGGCGACGCACAACATGGTGGAAAGCCTCCTCCAGAAGTTCGCGGCCCAGGAGCTGATCGAAGTACGTCGCGGCCTATTGGCCGAAGGCCCCACCATCGTCACCTACGCCGACCACTCCAAGTTGGCGGCCATGACAGGCTCCGAACGAGGCCGCGACATGGAGGCCGAAGTCGGCGGGAGGAAGAGGAGAGCGGAACAGGAAATGTGCGGCGGGGTAGGAGGAAACGGACAGGAAGTGGGGAAGGAAGTGGTGAAGAAATGGCGGAAACAAGCGTCCGACGTGGATCTGGAGATTGAGAGT
>NW_015439875.1:58046-59761 GCF_001577835.2 Coturnix japonica | reverse complement strand
GGGCCTCCATTGGGTGTTTCTGCACTCCAAAATGGATCGAATGATGGGGTAAAAATGAAGGATTTTGGTAAAAGTCTCTTAGTAGCGTTGGGGACGGCGAAGAGTTGGGGTTCTTGTGGTTCTGCCAAGAAAATTTGGGTGAAAATCAAGGATTTTGGTAAAAATCTGTTGTCAGTAGGGTTGGGGATGATGAAGAGTTGGGTCTGTCATGATTCTACCAAGAAAAATGGAGTAATAATCAAGGATTTTGGTAAAAATCTCTTAATGGAGTTGAGTACACCAAAGAGTTGGGTTGGTCATGATTCTACCAGGAAAAACTGGGTAAAAATCAAGGATTTTGGTAAAAATCTCTTAGTAGGGTTGAGGACACCAAAGAGTTGGGGTTGTTGTGGTTCTATCAAGAAAAATGGGGTAAAAAAGCAAGGATTTTGGTAAAAATCTGTTGTCAGTAGGGTTGGGGGCACAGAAGAGTTGGGGTTGTTCTGGTTCTACCAGGAAAAATGGGGTAAAAATCACATATTTTGGTAAAAATCTTTTGTCAGTAGTGTTGGGGGCACCAAAGGGTTGGGGTTGTCATGGTTCTATCATGAAAAATGGGATAAAAATCAAGGATTTTGGTAAAAATCTCTTAGTAGGGTTGTGGACATCGAAGAGTTGCATCAGTGATAATTCCACCACCAAAAACAAAGCCGAAAAGCCCCAAATTCTGCCCAAAACACTTCATTACCAAACTCAACTCACCCAAAGTCCCAAAATCGTCCGGATTCAACCCAAATTTGATCCCTAGGTAAGCCAGGAGATCCTGGAGCTGCTGAACACCACCACGGCCAAGGAGCAATCCATCGTGGAGAAGTTCCGCTCGCGGGGTCGGGCCCAGGTCCAGGAATTCTGTGACCACGGAACCAAAGAGGAATGCATCAAAGCCACCGGAGCCGACCGGCCCTGCAGGAAGTTGCATTTCCGGTGAGATTTTAACCCAAAATCGGCTTTTTTTGCCCCAAAAACGTTTAATGGCTCAAAAAAATTTATCGACCCCTACCAAAATACCACCTTTTATTTTTGTTTCTTTTTTTTCTTCTTTTTCCTGTTTTCTTCTTTATTCTTCTTCCTTTTTTCTTCTTTTTCTCTTTTTTCTGAGTTTTTTGCCCCAAAAACATTATGGCTCAAAAAAATATATATAAACACCCACCAAAATACCTCCTTTTTTGGTTTTTTTTTTGGTTCTTTTTTTTCTTGTTTTTCCTTTTTTCTTCTTTTTTACTTCTTTTCCCTTTCTCATTTTTTTTTTCCTTCTTTTTTCTTCATCCTTTGTTCTTCTTTTTCTCTTTTTTTCTCCCTTTTTTGCCCCAAAAACGTTACGTCTGAAAAAAAAAACCAACACCAAAATACCTCCTTTATTTTTTGCTGTTCTTTCTTTCTTCATTTTCCTTCTTTCTTCTTCTTCCTTTATTTTTTCTTCCTTTTTCCTTCTTTTTCTCTTATTTCCTTTTCCTCCTTATTTTCCCCGTTTTCTTCTTTTTTTTTCCTTTCTGTTTCTCTTGCCTTTTTTCCTTCCTTTTTTCCCCTTTTCCTTCCTTTTTTCCCTTTTTCCTTCCTTTTTTCCCCTTTTCCTTCCTTTTTTCCCCTTTTCCTTCCTTTTTTCCCCTTTTTCTTCCTTTTTTCCCCTTTTTCTTCCTTTTTTCCCCTTTTTCTTCCTTTTTTCCCTTTTGTCTTCC
>NW_015439875.1:56988-57701 GCF_001577835.2 Coturnix japonica | reverse complement strand
TTTTCCCTTCCTTCTTTTTTAACTTTCATTTTTTCAATTGTTTTTTTTCTTTCTTTCATTTTTTTTTTCGTTTTCTTCCTTTTTTCCCTTTTTTCTTCCTTTTTTCCTTTTTTTCCCTTCCTTCTTTTTTAACTTTCATTTTTTCAATTGTTTTTTTTCTTTCTTTCATTTTTTTTCCTTGTTTTCTTTCTTTTTTCTGCCTTTTTTTCCCTTCCTTCTTTTTTAACTTTCATTTTTTCAATTGTTTTTTTCTTTCATTTTTTTCCCTTGTTTTCTTCCTTTTTTCCCTTTTTTCTTCTTTTTTTCCTTTTTTTTCCTTTTTTCCCTTCCTTTTTTAACTTTCATTTTTTAAATTATTTTTTTCCTTTTTTTCATTTTTTTTCATTTTTTTTCCTTTCCAAAAACCAGTCGCATCATCAACAAACACACGGACGAATCTTTGGGCGACTGCTCCTTCCTCAACACCTGCTTCCACATGGATACCTGTAAATACGTCCACTACGAGATCGACGCCTGTTCCGAGACCCCCGCCGAGACCACCGCCCCACCGGGTCGAGAACACGGACCGGAACTACCCAGGTCACAACCCGACGCCGGCGCCGACCGACTCTTCCCACCCCAGGTAATGGAGGGACTCCATTATAGGGGGACGTTCCTCGCACCAAGATGGCGGGTTCCATCATGGCCGACCTCACGTTGGGGTTGGAGGACTC
>NW_015439875.1:47597-49253 GCF_001577835.2 Coturnix japonica | reverse complement strand
ATAGGGGGACGATCCTCGCACCAAGATGGCGGGTTCCATCATGGCCGACCTCACGTTGGGGTTGGAGGACTCGTTTGGGTGGGTTTTGGGGTAGGGGATGATCCTCGCACCAAGATGGCGGGTTCCATCATGGCCGACCTCACGTTGGGGTTGGAGGACTCGTTTTGGGGTGAAATGTTGAACTTTCTGCTATGGTGGAGCTCCGTTGGGGTGTTTTTTACCCCAAAATGGATCCGCCATGATGGTGGACCTCCATTGCGACGTCCTTCACCCTATATAGGATCTACCACCCCATATAGGATCCGCCATGACGGTGGACCTCCATAGGGACGTCCATCACCCCATATAGGATCCGCCATGACAGTGGGCCTCCATTGCGACGTCCACCCCAAACCCGACCCCAAATCCAACCCCATGGACCTCCATTGGGATGTCTATCACCCCATATAGGATCCGCCATGATGGTAGACCTCCATTGCGACGTCCTTCACCCTATATAGGATCTACCTCCCATATAGGATCCGCCATGATGGTGGACCTCCATTGCGACGTCCTTCACCCCATATAGGATCTACCACCCCATATAGGATCCGCCATGATGGTAGACCTCCATTATGACGTCCTTCACCCCATATAGGATCTACCACCCCACTGCGACGTCCTTCACCCCATATAGGATCTACCACCCCCAAAATGGATCCGCCATGATGGTGGACCTCCATTAAGACGTCCTTCACCCCATATAGGATCCGCCATGACGGTGGACCTCCATTGCGACGTCCTTCACCCCACATAGGATCCGCCATGACGGTGGACCTCCATTGCGACGTCCTTCACCCTATATAGGATCTACCACCCCATATAGGATCCGCCATGATGGTGGACCTCCATTGGGACGTCCATCACCCCAAATAGGATCCGCCATGATGGTGGACCTCCATTGGGACGTCCTTCACCCCATATAGGATCCGCCATGACGGTGGGCCTCCATTGGGACGTCCACCCCAAACCCGACCCCAAATCCAACCCCATGGACCTCCATTGGGATGTCCATCACCCCAAATAGGATCCGCCATGATGGTGGACCTCCATTACAACGTCCTTCACCCCATATAGGATCTACCACCCCATATAGGATCCGCCATGATGGTGGGCCTCCATTGGGACGTCCTTCACCCCATATAGGATCCGCCATGATGGTAGACCTCCATTGTGACGTCCTTCACCCCATATAGGATCTACCACCCCATTAAGACGTCCTTCACCCCATATAGGATCTGCCATGATGATAGACCTCCATTGGGACGTCCATCACCCCATATAGGATCCGCCATGATGGTGGACCTCCATTGGGACGTCCTTCACCCCATATAGGATCTACTACCTCCCATATAGGATCCGCCATGACGGTGGGCCTCCATTGGGACGTCCGCCCCAAATATGACCCCAAATCTGACCCCATGGACCTCCGTTGCGACGTCCACCCCAAATCTGACCCCAAATCCGACCCCATGGACCTCCATTGCGAAGTCCACCCCAAATCCGACCCCCCCACCCCATGGACCTCCATTGGGACGTCCATCACCCCATATACGATCCGCCATGACGGTGGACCTCCATTAAGACATCCTTCACCCCATATAGGATCCGCCATGA
>NW_015439875.1:42210-46313 GCF_001577835.2 Coturnix japonica | reverse complement strand
CCCAAATCCGACCCCAAATCCGACCCCATGGACCTCCACTGGGACGTCCATCACCCCATATACGATCCGCCATGACGGTGGACCTCCATTAAGACGTCCTTCACCCCATATAGGATCCGCCATGATGGTGGGCCTCCATTGCGACGTCCCTCACCCCATATAGGATCTACCACCCCAAAATGGATCCGCCATGATGGTGGGCCTCCATTGCGACATCCTTCACCCCATATAGGATCCGCCATGACAGTGGGCCTCCATTGTGACGTCCTTCACCCCATATAGGATCCGCCATGATGGTAGACCTCCATTAAGATGTCCTTCACCCCATATAGGATCCGCCATGACGGTGGGCCTCCACTGGGACATCCACCCCAAACCCGACCCCATGGACCTCCATTGGGACGTCCATCACCCCATATAGGATCCGCCATGATGGTAGACCTCCATAGGGACATCCATCATTCCCAATAGGATCTGCCATGATGGTGGGCCTCCATTGCGACGTCCTTCACCCCATATAGGATCCGCCATGACGGTGGGCCTCCATTGCTACATCCACCCCAAACCCGACCCCAAATCCGACCCCATGGACCTCCATTGGGACGTCCATCACCCCATATAGGATCCGCATGATGGTGGGCCTCCATTGCGACGTCCATCACCCCATATAGGATCCGCCATGATGGTGGACCTCCATTGCGACGTCCTTCACCCCATATAGGATCCGCCATGATGGTAGACCTCCATTGCGACGTCCTTCACCCCATATAGGATCTACCACCCCCAAAAGGATCCGCCATGATGGTAGACCTCCATTAAGACATCCTTCACCCCATATAGGATCTACCACCCCCAAAATGGATCCGCCATGATGGTGGACCTCCATTGCGACGTCCTTCACCCCATATAGGATCTACCACCCCATATAGGATCCGCCATGATGGTGGACCTCCATTGGGACATCCACCCCAAATCCGACCCCAAATCCAACCCCATGGACCTCCATTGGGACGTCCATCACCCCATATAGGATCCGCCATGACGGTAGACCTCCATTGCGACGTCCTTCACCCCATATAGGATCTACCACCCCATTAAGACGTCCTTCACCCCATATAGGATCCGCCATGATGGTAGACCTCCATTGTGACATCCTTCACCCCATATAGGATCCGCCATGACGGTGGGCCTCCATTGGGACATCCTTCACCCCATATAGGATCTACCACCCCATTAAGACGTCCTTCACCCCATATAGGATCCGCCATGACGGTGGACCTCCATTGCGACGTCCTTCACCCCATATAGGATCTACCACCCCATATAGGATCCGCCATGATGGTAGACCTCCATTGCGACGTCCTTCACCCCATATAGGATCTACCACCCCCAAAATGGATCCGCCATGACGGTGGGCCTCCATTGGGACGTCCACCCCAAATCTGACCCCAAATCCGACCCCATGGACCTCCATTAAGACGTCCTTCACCCCATATAGGGTCCACCATGATGGTGGGCCTCCATTACGACATCCTTCACCCCATATAGGATCTACCACTCCCCATATAGGATCCGCCATGATGGTGGACCTCCATTGGGACGTCCATCACCCCATATAGGATCCGCCATGACGGTGGGCCTCCATTATGACATCCATCACCCCAAATAGGATCCGCCATGACGGTGGGCCTCCATTGGGACATCCACCCCAAACCCGACCCCAAATCCGACCCCATAACTTCCCGTTCCCCGTTGTACAGTGGATCTGCTGCGACATCCGTTACCTGGACGTGAGCATTCTGGGTAAGTTTGCGGTGGTGATGGCCGACCCCCCGTGGGACATTCACATGGAGCTGCCCTACGGCACCTTGACCGACGACGAGATGAGGCGGCTCAACATCCCCGTCCTACAAGACGAGGGATTCCTCTTCCTATGGGTCACGGGAAGGTCAGGACGACGCCATCTTGGCACCTCCTCGGGTTCCCATTGGTTGGCCCCCTCTTGGTCCTTGGTCCCCATTGGTTGACCCTTCATGGTCCTCCTTGGGTTCCCATTGGTTGGCCCCTATTAGTCCTTGGTCCCCAATTGGCTGTTCCCTCTTGATCCCCATTGGTTGTCCCTTCATGGTCCTCATTGGTCCCCATTGGTTGTCCCTTCATGGTCCTCTTTGGTCCCCATTGGTTGTCCCCTCTTGATCCCCATTGGTTGTCCTCTCTTGGTCCTTGGTCCCCATTGGTTGTCCTGTCTCGGTCCTCCTTGGGTTCCCATTGGTTGGCCCCTCTTGGTCCTCATTGGTCCCCATTGGTTGGCCCCTCTTGGTGCCCCATTGGTTATTGGTTGGCCCTTCATGGTCCTCCTTGGTCCCCATTGGTTGTCCCTTCATGGTCCTCCTTGGGTTCCCATTGGTTGTCCCCTCTTGGTCCTACTTGGGTTCTCATTGGTTGTCCCCTCTTGGTCCTTGGTCCCCATTGGTTGTCCTGTCTCGGTCCTCCTTGGGTTCCCATTGGTTGTCCCTTCATGGTCCTCCTTGATCCCCATTGGTTGTCCTGTCTCGGTCCTCCTTGGGTTCCCATTGGTTGGCCCCTCTTGGTCCTTGGTCCCCATTGGCTGTCCCCTCTTGGTCCTCCTTGGTGTCCCCATCCCATTGGTTGTCCCATCCCCCCCATAACCCAATATCCCCCCCATAACCACCCCCATAACCCACCCCACATCCCAATGTCCCCCTATATCACTCCATAACCCCACATATCCCTATATCTCCCCATAACCACCCCCAATGTCTTTACAGAGCCATGGAGTTGGGCCGGGAATGCCTGAACCTATGGGGGTAAGTCACCCCATAGCCACCCCATTATCGCCCCATAGCCACCCCATAGCCACCCCATTGTAACCCTATTGTCCACCCCATATCCACCCCATATCCGCCCCATTATCACCCCATTGTCCGCCCCATAGTCCCATATCCACCCCATATCTAACCCAAATCCACCCCATTGTCACCCCATAGTCACCCCGTTGCCATCCCATTGTCCACCCCATTATCTACCCCATTGTCACCCCATAGCCACCCCATATCCACCCCATTGCCACCCCATAGTCACCCCATATCCACCCCATATCCACCCCATTATCACCCCATATCCGCCCCATATCACCCCATATCCACCCCATATCCGCCCCATAGTCACCCTATATCCACCCCATATCCACCCCATATCCACCCCATATCCACCCCATATCTGCCCCATATCCACCCCATATCCGCCCCATATCCACCCCATATCCACCCCATATCCGCCCCATATCCACCCCATATCTACCCCATTATCACCCCCATATCACCCCATATCCGCCCATAGTCACCCTATATCCACCCCATATCTACCCCATATCTACCCCATTATCACCCCCATATCACCCCATATCCGCCCCATAGTCCCATATCCACCCCATATCCGCCCCATAGTCACCCTATATCCACCCCATTATTACCCCATATCCACCCCATATCCACCCCATATCACCCCATATCCACCCCATATCCGCCCCATATCACCCCATATCCACCCCATTATCACCCCATATCCGCCCCATAGTCACCCTATATCCACCCCATATCCACCCCATAGCTGCCCCATTGCCACCCCATATCCTCCCCATATATGCCCCATAGCCACTCCATTATCACCCCATTGTCCACCCCATAGCCACCCCATTGTAACCCTATTGTCCACCCCATATCCACCCCATATCTACCCCATATCCACCCCATATCCACCCCATATCCACCCCATATCTGCCCCATATCTGCCCCATATCCGCCCCATAGGTACGAGCGTGTGGACGAGATCATCTGGGTGAAGACCAACCAGCTGCAGCGCATCATCCGCACGGGACGGACGGGACATTGGCTGAACCACGGCAAGGAGCATTGTCTGGTATGGGGTCACCCCATAGAAAACCCCATAGAAACCCTATAACCACCCTATGGGGCTGACCCCTATAATGACCCTATGGGGCTGACCCCATAGAAAACCCTATAACGATCCTATGGGGCTGACCCTTATAATGACCCTATAGGGCTGACCCCATAGAAAACCCT
>NW_015439875.1:30700-34672 GCF_001577835.2 Coturnix japonica | reverse complement strand
ATAGAAATGACCCAAAATTGCTCATTTTTTGGTCATTTTTTTCCAAAAATGATCATTTTTACCCCCGATGATCCAAAAAACCTCCATTTCCAGTTGGTTTTTTGGGTTGAAAACACCCAAAAATGGCTCATTTTGACGAGGCAAAACTTTTTTTTTCTTCTATTTTTTGTTTTTTAATAGAAATGACCCAAAATTGCTCATTTTTTTTGTCGTTTTTTAATAGAAATGGCCCAAATTTGCCCCAAAAATGAAACGATGGGGGGAAGGAGGGGGGGGAAAGGAGGCGAATTTTGGGGTGAATTTGGGGTTATTTGACGAAAACCACGTTGTTGTTGGCGTTGCGGGCGGCCAACCAGGCCAGGAAGACGTCCCTGAAATGAGATTTTTGGGTTAAATTCCGCCGTTTTTGGGTCTGTTCTTCATTCTACGATTCTACATTCAAGATTGGGGTCATTTAGGGGGCTTCAAAGGGAAATTCTGGGTTAAATTCCTGCGGTTTTGGGTCTGTTCTTCATTCTACGATTCTACACTCAAGTCTGGGGGCATTTAAGGGGTTTCCAAGGTAAATTTTGGGTTAAATTCCTGCGTTATTGGGTCTGTTCCCTATTTTAGGGCTCTATGTTCAAGTTTGGGGTTGTTTAAGGGGTTTCCAAGGGAAATTTTGGGTTAAATTCCTGCTGTTTTGGGTCTGATCTTCATTTTATGTCTCCAAGTTTGGGGTCATTTGGGGGGGTTCCAAGGGGAATTTTGGGTTAAATTCTTGCGTTTTTGGGTCTATTCTTCGTTCTTATGGATCTGCATTCGAGATTAGGGTCTTTTGGGGTTTTCCAAGGGAAATTTTGGGTTAAATTCCTGCGTTTTTGGGTCTGTTCTTCGTTTGATGGATCTACATTCAAGTATGGGGGCATTTATGGGGTTTCCAAGGGGAATTTTGGGTTAAATTCCTGCGTTTTTGGCTCTGTTCTTCATTCTATGGGTCTACATTCAAGTTTGGGGTTGTTTAAGGGGTTTCCAATGGGAATTTTGGGTTAAATTCTTGTGTTTTTGGATCTATTCTTCGTTCTTATGGATCTGCATTCGAGATTAGGGTCTTTTGGGGGTTTCAAAGGGAAATTTTGGGTTAAATTCCTGCATTTTTGGGTCTGTTCTTCATTCTGTGGGTCTACATTCAAGACTGGGGTTGTTTATGGGGTTTCCAAGGGGAATTTTGGGTTAAATTCCACCGTTTTTGGGTCTGTTCTTCATTCTTATAGATCTACATTCAAGATTGGGGTCATTTAAGGGGTTTCCAAGGGAAATTTTGGGTTAAATTCCTGCGTTTTTGGCTCTGTTCTTCATTCTATGGGTCTACATTCAAGACTGGGGTTGTTTATGGGGTTTCCAAGGGGAATTTTGGGTTAAAGTCCGCCGTTTTTGGGCCTGTTCTTCATTCTACGATTCTACATTTAAGTTTGGGGTTGTTTAAGGGGTTTCCAATGGGTTAAATTCTTGCGTTTTTGGATCTATTCTTCGTTCTTATGGATCTGCATTCGAGATTAGGGTCTTTTGGGGGGTTCCAAGGGAAATTTTGGGTTAAATTCCTGCGTTTTTGGGTTTGATCTTCATTCTTATGAATCTACATTCAAGACTGGGGTTGTTTAAGGGGTTTCCAAGGGGAATTTTGGGTGAAATTCCTTCATTTTTGGGTCCCCCATCTTCCCCCAGACCCCAAAACCCCCTTTTCCCCCCCAAATCCCCCCAGGGGGGAAAAGGAAATGGTTTTTTAAAGGAAAGACGGAAAAATATGGGAGGGTAATGGAAAGGGGGAAATATGGGGGGCTTGGGGAAAGGGAAATTAGAAGGGGGCTATAAGGGGGGTATGGGGGTAATAATAGGGTTTTTGTGGGGGGTATGGGGGGGTTAGAATGTGGCGGTATGGGGGGTATAAGGGGGTAGGGGGGATAGAAGGGGATATGGGGGGGGAACCGATCCCAAAAATGGGGATAATGACCCCAAAACCCCCCCAAAAATGGGGTTAAGCCTTTATAAACTTGGCATAAGACAACCCCAAAACCCCCCTAAAAATGGGGTTGGAAGCCCCCCAGAATAACTCAATACTTAATATGGGGGGGGGGGGATTCAGGTGGCGGTGGTAATTAAAGTGGCGAATCCCCGGCCCCCGAATCCCTCCCCGACTCGTTGTGTCCCGGGTGGGGTGAAGGCTCCATTGAGAACAGCGAGTGGGACAGCGAGTACTCGCAGCACGAGTGCGCGTGCAGGCACTGCCGGTGAGATAACACGGGGTTTGGGGTAAAAAGGGCGTTTTGGGGTCTGGGGTGGATATGGGGGGGTTTGGGGGTTTGGGGCGGGAAAGGGGGGGGGTTGGGGGAGCAAGGGGGTTTGGGGATGGGGGGAGATGGGGAGGGGTTTTGGGGGTGTTATGGGGGTTTTGGGGTGAAAAAGGAGGTTTTGGGTCTGGAGTGGGATATGGGGTTGGGAGGGGGATTTGGGGAGAAAAAGGGGGGATTTGGGAGGGAAATGGGGGTAAAAAGGGGGAGTTTGGGGATGGGAAATAGGGAGGGTTGAGGATGAGGTCAGGCACTGCCGGTGAGATAACATGGGGGTTTTGGGGTGAATAAAGGGCAGTTTTGGGGTCTGGGGTGGGATATGGGGGGGTTATGGGGGTCTTGGGTGGTAAATGGGGGGCTTTGGTGGGAAAAAGGGGGGGTTTGTCCAGGGAGGGGAGGATGGGAAAGCGGGGATAAGGCACTACTGGGTGAGATAGCAGGGGTTTGGGGCGAAAAAAAGGGCGGTTTGGGTCTGGCTGGGATTTGGGGGGTTATGGGGGTCTTTGGGTGGGAATGAAGCGTATTTTGGGAGGGAAATGGGGGATTTGGGGGGGAATGGGGGGGTTGGGGATGGGGAGATGGGGAGGGGGGTGGGTCAGCGCACTGCGGTGAGAAAACAACGGGGTTTTGGGGTGAAAAAGGGCAGTTATTGGGGTCTGCGGGGGGATTTGGGGGGGGTTTATAGGGGTCTTGGGGGGGAAATGGGGGTAATATTGGGGGAAAGGGGGGGTTCTTGGGGATGGGAAAAGTAGGGAGGGTCGAGGATGAGGTCAGGCCTGCTGGTGGATAACAGGGTTATTGGGGTGAAAAAGGGGGGTTGGGGTCTGGGGTGAGATATGGGGAGTTGGGGGGGAAATGGGGGGATTTGGGGGGGACTGGTGGGAAAGGGGGAATTTGGGGGGAGAAGGGGGTTTTGGGGATGGGGGGAGATGGGAAGGGGGTTTGTGGGGGGGGTTTATGGGGGTTTTGGTTGCAAAAAAGGGCAGGTTTTTGGGTTGGGGGGGAATAACGGGGGGTTAAGGGGTCTTGGGGGGGGTATGGGTGAAAAGGGGTTTTAGGGGGAATGGGGGGTTTGGGGATGGGCGAAATAGGGGGGGTCGAGGATGAGGTCAGGCACTGCCGGTGAGATAAAGGGGGGTTTGGGGTGAAAAAGGGCGTTTTGGGGTCTGGAGTGGGATTGGGGGGGCTTGGGGTTTGGGGGGAAATGGGGGTATTTGGGGCGTCTTAGGGGGGGTTATGGAGAAATGGGGAGATTTAGGGGGTTTGGGGATGGGGGAGATGGGGAGGGGTTGTGGGCGGGGTTAATGGGGGTTTTGGGGTGAAAAGGGGGGTTTTGGGTCTGGGGGGGGATACGGGGGGTTACAGTGGGTCTTGTGGGGGCTATGGGTGAAAAGGGGGGGTTTTAGGGGGGAAAGGGGGGGGGTTGGGATGGAATAGGGGGGGGTTGAGGAGCGGGTAGGCACTGCGGTTGAGATAACAGGGCTTTTGGGTGAAAAACGGTCGGTTTTTGTGTCTGGGGGGGGGGATTGGGGTCTGGGGGGGGTGGGGAGGGGATTTGGGGGGAAAAATGGGGGGGATTTGGGTTGGGAAGAAGGGGGGTTTCGGGGAGTGGGGCGGGTGTGACGGGGGAGATTTTTAGGCCTAT
>NW_015439875.1:23614-27081 GCF_001577835.2 Coturnix japonica | reverse complement strand
ATGAGGGGGGGATGGGGTGTATTGGGGGGATATGGGGGGAATGGGGGGTTATAAGAGGGGAGATGGGGGGAGATAGGGGAGTTGGGTGGGTATAAGAGGGGAGATGGGGGGCTGGGGAGAGATAAAGGGGGAGATAAATGAGGTGAAAAAGGGGAAATGTGAGGAAAATGGGGTAAAAGGGGGGAAATAGGGAAAAAGTAGGACAAAAAATGGGGTAAAATGGGGAATATAGGGGAAATGGGGCAATAAATGGGGTACAAATGGGGTAATAGAAGAAGAAATAGGGTAAAAAGGGGGGAAATGGGGTATTAATGGGGTACTAATGAGGAAATAAAAGGGTAGAAAGGGAGAAATAGGGGAGAAATGGGGTAAAAGGGAGTAAAAAAGGGGGGAAATGTGGGTAGAATGGGAGGAAATAGGGTAAAAAGGGGGAAAATCGGTTAAAAATGGGGGGAATAGGGAGGAAATTGGGGGAATGTTTAGAAAATTGTGGGGAAAAGAGAGGAAAAACAAGCAGAAAATGGGGAAAACTGAGGAAAAAATGAAGGAAAACAGGTAAAATTTGGGGTAAATGGGGGAAATTGGGGTAAAAAAGGGGAAAATGGGGGAAACTGGGGTAAAAAAGGGGGAAAATGGGGTCACCTGTATGGCCCGGTATGCAGCCAGAGCTTTCAGATATTCCTTCTTGGCAGCTTCTGTTTTCCTCTTGTACACCTGAAGGGCAAAACGACCCCAAACCAGTCAGAATTCACCCCAAAACGGTGAGTATGGGGTGAAAATACCCAAAAATGGTGAAAAAATGGCATAAATTGGCCCAAAATTGCCTAAAATTGGAGTTTTTTTGGGTGGTGATATAATGCGTTTTTGTGTCTTTTTATTGTCCTAAATTGTGTTTTTTGGGGTTTTTTAAGGTGTTTCTCGTTGGGCTGAATTGTCCCTAAATCTGAGTGTTGAGAAAATGACCCAAAATCGGCATTTTTTGGCCCCAAAAATGGACGGATTTGGGCCGCAAAATGGCACCAATAGGACGTCGAGGGCTCGAATTGGACCAAAGTAGGCCCAAAACGACAGGAAGTAGGCCCAAAAAGAGCAGAAATAGGCCCAAAAAGACCAAAAGTAGGCCCAAAATGAGCAGAAATAGGCCAAAAATGAGCAGAAGTAGGCCCAAAAGAACCAAAAGTAGGCCCAAAAGGACCAAAATAGTCCCAAAAGGACCAAAAGTGGGCCCAAAATGAGCAGAAGTAGGCCCAAAATGACCAAAGTAGGCCTAAAATGAGCAGAAGTAGGCCCAAAATGAGCAGACGTAGGCCCAAAATGACCAGAACTAGGCCCAAAATGACCAGAACTAGGCCCAAAATGACCAGAAATGGGCCAAAATCAACCAAAAACGGGCCAAAATCAACCAAAAATGGACCCGAAACGGCCCTAAAATGGCCGAAAGTGGGCCCAAAATGACTAACCAGAAGTAGGCCCAAAATGACTAGAAGTAGGCCCAAAAGACCAGAACTAGGCCCAAAATGACCAGAAGTAGGCCAAAATCAACAAAAAATGGGCCAAAATCAACCAAAAATGACCCCAAAACGGCCCTAAAATGGCCGAAAGTGGCCCCAAAATGGCTGAAAGTGGCCCCAAAATGACCAGAAGTGGCCTCAAAATGGCCGAAAGTAGGCCCCCAAAATGACAGGAAGTAGGCCCCAAAACGACAGGAAGTAGGCCCCAAAACGACAGGAAGTAGGCCCAAAAGGACCAAAGTAGGCCTTGAAATCGACCCCAAAACACCCGTAATTTGCCCCAAAAAAAGGTTTCTCACCTGTTTCTGCTCCTCTCCCAAACTATCCCACATGGAGGCCAGAAATGGCCCCCAAAATGGCTGAAAGTGGGCCCAAAATGACAGGAAGTACGCCCCAAAACAACAGGAAGTAGGCCCCAAAACGACAGGAAGTAGGCCCCAAAACGACAGGAAGTAGGCCCAAAATGACAGGAAGTAGGCCCCAAAACGACAGGAAGTAGGCCCCAAAAACGATCACACGAATAGGCCTTGAAATCGACCCAAAACACCCAGTAATTTGCCCACAAAAGGTTCCTCACCTGTTTCTGCTCCTCTCCCAAACTATCCCACATGGAGGCCAGAAGTGGCCCCCAAAATGGCTGAAAGTGGCCCTAAAATGGCTGAAAGTGGCCCCAAAATGACAGGAAGTAGGCCCCAAAACGACAGGAAGTAGGCCCCAAAACGACAGGAAGTAGGCCCCAAAAGGACAGGAAGTAGGCCCCAAATGACAGGAAGTAGGCCCCAAATGACAGGAAGTAGGCCCCAAATGACAGGAAGTAGGCCCCAAAAGGACCAAAGTAGGCCTTGAAATCGACCCCAAAACACCCATAAATTACCCCAAAAAGGTTCCTCACCTGTTTCTGCTCCTCTCCCAAACTATCCCACATGGAGGCCAGAAGTGGCCCCCAAAATGGCTGAAAGTGGGCCCAAAATGGCTGAAAGTGGCCCCAAAATGACCAAAAGTAGGCCTCGAACGACAAAAGTGGGCCCCAAATGACCAGAAATAGGCCCAAATCAACCAAAAATGGGCCAAAATTAACCAAAAATTGACCCAAAATGGCCCTAAAATGGCCAAAAGTGGCCCGAAAATGACTAACCAGAAGTAGGCCCAAAATGACTAGAAGTAGGCCCAAAAGGACCAAAGTAGGCCCAAAATGACTAAAGTAGGCCCAAAATGACTAAAGTAGGCCCAAATAAACCAAAAATGGGCCAAAATCAACCAAAAATGACCCCAAAACGGCCCTAAAATGGTCGAAAGTGTCCCCAAAATGGCGGAAAGTGGCCTAAAAATGGCGGAAAGTAGGCCCCAAAATGGCGGAAAGTAGGCCCCAAAATGGCGGAAAGTAGGCCCCAAAATGGCGGAAAGTAGGCCCCAAAATGGCGGAAAGTAGGCCCCAAAATGACAGGAAGTAGGCCCAAAACAATCAGAATAGGCCTTGAAATCGACCCCAAAACGCCTGTAATTTGCCCCAAAATAAGGTTCCTCACCTGTTTCTGCTCCTCTCCCAAACTATCCCACATGGAGGCCAGAAGTGGCCCCCAAAATGGCTGAAAGTGGCCCNCCCAAAAGGACAGGAAGTAGGCCCCAAAAGGACAGGAAGTAGGCCCCAAAACGACAGGAAGTAGGCCCAAAAGGACAGGAAGTAGGCCCCAAAAGGACAGGAAGTAGGCCTAAAACAATCAGAATAGGCCTTGAAATCGACCCCAAAACGCCTGTAATTTGCCCCAAAATAAGGTTTCTCACCTGTTTCTGCTCCTCTCCCAAACTATCCCACATGGAGGCCAGAAGTGGCCCCCAAAATGGCTGAAAGTGGCCCCAAAAGGACAGGAAGTAGGCCCCAAAATGACAGGAAGTAGGCCCAAAATGACAGGAAGTAGGCCCCAAAATGACAGGAAGTAGGCCCAAAATGACAGGAAG
>NW_015439875.1:15802-23256 GCF_001577835.2 Coturnix japonica | reverse complement strand
GACAGGAAGTAGGCCCCAAAATGACAGGAAGTAGGCCCAAAATGACAGGAAGTAGGCCCCAAAACGACAGGAAGTAGGCCCAAAAGGACCAAAGTAGGCCTTGAAATCGACCCCAAAACACCCATAATTTGCCCCAAAAAGGTTCCTTACCTGTTTCTGCTCCTCTCCCAAACTATCCCACATGGAGGCCACGATTTTGGACACCTCCCCGAAGGTGGCGCTGGGGTTTTGTCCTTTAATGGCCGCCTGGGTGTCGCGGAAGAACAGCGCGTAGGCCGACAGCGGCTTCTGCGGCTCGTTGGGATCGCGGCGACGACGCGGACGTTTGGGGGGTTTGGGGCGACGGGGGGGGGGGCTTCGATGGGGGAAGGGGCTGAAATAAGGAAGAAATGGGTTAATTATTAATTTGGGGGGAAATTGGGGGATTTTGGGGTTTTTTTGGGTTTTTGGGGTAAAATTGGATGATAATGGGGAAAAAAATGGGAAGGAAGGGGTTTTGGGGGGTAAAATTGGAAGATAATGGGGAAGAAATGGAGTGAAATGGAGTGAATTGGGAAGGAAGGGGATTTTTGGGTGAAAACTTGAGGTTTTGGGGTAAAATTGGAGGTTATTGGGATAAAATGGAGTGAAATGGGAAGGAAGGGGTTTTTTGGGGGGAAAATTGGAGGTTTTGGGGTAAAATTGGATGATAATGGGGATAAAATGGAGTTAAATGGGAAGGAAGGGTTTTTTTTGTGGTAAAATTGGATGATAATGGGGAAAAAATGGCAGTGAATTGGGAAGGAAGGGGTTTTTTGGGGTAAAATTGGAGGTTTTGGGGTAAAATTGGAGGATAGTGGGGATAAAATGGAGTGAAATGGGAAGAAAGGGGTTTCTTGGGGTAAAATGAGGGGGAAATAAGGGTCTTCCAGTGGGATTTTGGGGTAAAATAAGGGGAAAAAAGGGTCGGTCTTCCAGTGGGTTTTGGGGTAAAATAAGGGGAAAAAAGGGTCTTCTGATGGGTTTTGCGGTAAAATGAGGAGGAAATGTGTCTTCCAGTGGGTTTTGGGGTAAAATAAGGAGGAAATGGGTCTTCCAGTGGGTTTTTGGGGTAAAATGAGGAGGAAACGGGTCTTCCAGTGCTAAAATGGGAGGGAAAAAGGGTCTTCCATTGAGTTTTGGGGTTAAATGAAGGGAAAAGGGGTCTTCCAGTGGGATTTTGGGGTAAAATGACGAGGAAATGGGTCTTCCAGTGGGTTTTGGGGTAAAATAAGGGGAAAAAAGGGTCTTCCAGTGGGATTTTGGGGTAAAATGAGGAGGAAATGGGTATTCCAGTGGATTTTGGGGTAAAATGAGGGGGAAAAAGGGTCTTTCAATGGGATTTGGGGTAAAAGGAAGGGGAAAAAAGGGTCTTTCGGTGGGATTTGGGGTAAAATAAGGAGGAAATGGGTCTTCCAGTGGGTTTTGGGGTAAAATGAGGAGGAAATGGGTCTTCCAATGGGTTTTGGGGTAAAATAAGGGGAAAAAAGGGTCTTCCATTGAGTTTTGGGGTTAAATGAGGGGAAAAAGGGTCTTCCAGTGGGTTTTGGGGTAAAATGAGGGGAAAAACGGTCTTTCAATGGGATTTGGGGTAAAATGAGGAGGAAATGGGTCTTACAATGTGTTTTTGGGTTAAAATGAGAAGGACATGGGTCTTCCAGTGGGTTTTGGGGTAAAATAAGGGGGAAATGGGTCTTCCAGTGATAAAATGGGGGGAAAACAGGGTCTTCCATTGAGTTTTGGGGTTAAATGAAGGGAAAAAGGGTCTTCCAGTGGGATTTGGGGTAAAATGAGGAGAAAATGGGTCTTCCGATGGGTTTTGGGGTAAAATAAGGGGAAAAAAGGTTCTTCCAGTGGGTTTTGGGGTAAAATGAGGGGAAAAAGGGTCTTTCAATGGGATTTGGGGTAAAAGGAAGGGGAAAAAAGGGTCTTTCAATGGGATTTGGGGTAAAATGAGGGGGGGAAAGGGTCTTCCAATGGGATTTGGGGTAAAATAAGGAGGAAATGGGTCTTCCAGTGGGTTTTGGGGTAAAATAAGGGGGAAAAAGGGTCTTCCAATGGGAATTGGGGTAAAATGAGGGGGAAATAAGGGTCTTCCATTGAGTTTTGGGGTAAAATGAGGAGGAAACGGGTCTTCCAGTGGTAAAATGGGGGGAAAAAAGGGTCTTCCATTGAGTTTTGGGGTTAAATGAAGGGAAAAAGGGTCTTCCAGTGGGATTTTGGGGTAAAATGAGGAGGAAATGGGTCTTCCAGTGGGTTTTGGGGTAAAATAAGGGGAAAAAAGGGTCTTCCAGTGGGTTTTTGGGGTAAATTGAAGGGGAAAATAGGGCCTTCCAATGGGCTTTGGGGTAAAATAAGGGGAAAAGAGGGTCTTCCAGTCGGATTTTGGGGTAAAATGAGGGGGAAAAAGGGTCTTCCAATGGGTTTTGGGGTAAAATAAGGGGAATAAAGGGTCTTCCAGTGGGTTTTGGGGTAAAATAAGGGGAAAAATGGGTCTTCCAGTGGGTTTTGGGGTAAAATAAGGAGGAAACGGGTCTTCCAGTGCTAAAATGGGAGGGAAAAAGGGTCTTCCATTGAGTTTTGGGGTTAAATGAAGGGAAAAAGGGTCTTCCAGTGGGATTTTGGGGTAAAATGACGAGGAAATGGGTCTTTCAATTGGATTTGGGGTAAAATGAGGAGGAAATGGGCCTTACAATGCGTTTTTGGGTTAAAATGAGGGGAAAAGAGTCTTGGGTTAAGAAAGGGGTGAAAAGAAGGGTGACTTGGTGCAATTTTGGGGTAAAAGAACAGAGAAACGGGTCTGAGGGTAGGAAAAAAAGCATCGAAGGTGTGATTTTTTGGGTTGAAAAAAGTGGATTTTGGTTACTGACCCTTCTGAAATCTTCGGGTTCGTCTTCGGGTAACGACGGGGTGGGTGATGGGGTGGCTGAAAGTCGATCGTCCGGGGTGGGGTCCGGGGCAGGGGGGGGTAACGTGGGACCCCCCCCCCCCAAACTCAGCCCTAATTGTGAACTGAGCTCGCTCTGATCGATGGTGGTGAGGGCGGGGGGTAATAAGGGACCTGGGCTGCCGGGGGGGGGTAATGAGGAGGGGGCGGCGAAGGGGGCGGCCAAGGGGGGGTCCAGTTCCTGTTATTGGGAGAAAAAAGAGGGGTTTTGGGTGAAAATCAGGCAGAATTGGGTTGTTTGTGGTGAAGGGTACCCCCATATCTCCTTAGAGCCCTTTTGGGTCTAAAAGTGCCAATTTTGGGTCAAAAAGTGCCATTTTTAGACACAAAAGACCCAATTTTGGTGGTGTTCAACTCAATTAACTTCTTAATAGAACTCCATTAAATGTGCGATTTGGGGTCCAAAAAGGCCAATTATTGGGGGACTTTAAAAATGACAATTTTGGTGTCATGTTAGCTCCATTACTCCTTAAAGTTCTTTTGGAGTCAAAAAAAATGCCCAATTTTAGGCGGCGAAAAAATGACGATTTAATGGGGCAACAAAGAATAACGATTATTATGGTCCATTTGTGATTCCTTAAACGCCCTTTAGGTACCCTCCAGGCTCGGTTTTGGGGCAAAAAGATGGCAATTTTGAGGCTAAAAAATGAGGCGAATTTTTTGTGTCATTTATCCCATTATCTCTTAGAGCCATTTTTGGGTTCAAAAAAGTGCCAATTTTGGGTCAAGAAGTGCCTTTTTGTTGGGTCAAAAAGACCCAAATTTTGGTGATATTCAACCCATTAGCTTCTACATAACATCATAGGGTCATTATTGGGGCAAGAAGATGCAATTTTGGGACTAAAACAAATTGCGGATTTGGAGCCATTATCCCATTATAATTCCTAATGGGCCATTTTGAGGTTTAAGAAGTGCCAATTTTGGGGTAAAATTGAACATTTTGTGGCAAAAATAACGATTTTTTGGTCACTTGATTGTTTTATTAACCCCAATTTAGGGCAATCGTCCAGGTTCCATTATTGGGGGCAAAAAATGCCAAATTTGGGGCTAAAAATGGGCGATTTTGGAGCCATTTACCAGAGCCCAGTTATCTTCACTTAGAGCCCTTCTTGTGTCTAAAAAGTGCCACTTTTGGGGTCAAAAAGTGCGCATTTTTAGATACAAACAATTTGGACTGGATGTTCAACTCAATTAACTTCTAATACGACTCATTAGTGCAATTTTTGGGTCCAAAATGCCAATTTTGGGGCTTAAAACCATGGCCGATTTTGGTGTCAATTGTCCCATAAATCTCCTTAGAGCCATTTTGTCAAAAAGTGGCCAAATTTGGGTAAAAAGACCCAATTTTTGGTGAATATTCAACCCATTTAGCTTACTTAATAACATCATTAGGGTCATTTTTTGGGGTCCAACAGTGCCATTTTGGGATAAAAATGACAATTTTAAGTGTCATTAGCCCATATCTCCTTAAGTTTCTTTTTGGGATCAAAAAGTTGCCAATTTTGGGGCGAAAAATGACGATTGGGGGCTAAAAAAATAACGATTTTTGGTCTTTATCTGTTTCTTAACCCTTTTAGGTACCCTCCAGCCTGGGTTTTGGAGCAAAAAAAATAGGCAATTTTGGGGCTAAAAAGGCGATTTTGGTGTCATTATCCCCATTTATTATTACTAGAGCCATTTGGGGTAAATTGCCAATTTGGGGCACAAAAAAGTAGCCATTTTTTGGTCAGAAAAGTCCCCAAATTTTGGTGTATTACCCCATTGACCCCAGTTTTGGGTCTAAAACCCCCCATTTTGGCCCTAAAAACCCCCAATTTTGGGCCGCCATTAATGACCAAATAACTAACACGAGCCCCAACCCCAAATTTTGGGTCTTAAAAACCCCCATTTGGACCCTAAAACCCCCCATTATTGGTCTAAAAACCCCATTTTGGTCACATTCACCCCCATTAATGCCCAAACCAACACCCCCCCACACCTCCCTTTTTAGGCTAAGAACCCCAATATTTTGGGCCCGCAATATCCGCAAATTTGGGCCCTATATACCCAAAACCAACCCCCAACCCCCCATTTTGGCCCTAAAAACCCCCATTTTAACCTAAACCCCCCATTTTGGGTCTAAAAACCTCAATTTTGGGCCCATTATGCCCCAACCAACCCCCACCTCCCTATTTTGGGCCCAGTATCCTCATTTTTGGGTCAATAAAGTGCCAATTTTTGTGCCTGTTATGACCCAAATAACCCCCCCAACCCCCAATTTGGGTCTAATATCCCCATTTTTGCCCTAAACCCCCATTTTGGTCTAAAAACCCCCATTTTGGTCCCATCCATCCCCATTATGCCCCAACCAACCCCCCAACCCCTCAGTTTTGGGCCCTAACCCCCCCATTTTGGGTAAAAACTCCCAATTTTGGGCTGCATTATGCCCAAACAACACCCCAACCCCCGTTTTTGGGCCAAAAAACCCTTCAATTTTGGGCCCTAAAAACCCAATTTTGGGTCTAAAAAACCCCCATTTTCTCTCTCCTCCTTTCCAGACCTTCCACACCCAGCTGGGTGAGAGGAGTTTGAGATCCCCCCCTTCTCTTTGGACCCGACCCTTCATTGGCCCCCCTTTTGACCCTAAAAAACCCCCAATTTTGACCCTAATAACCCCGCCATTTTGACCCTAAAACCCCCATTTTGACCCCAAACCCCCCATTTTGGCCCTAAAACCCCTCATTCTGGGCCTAAAAACCCCCATTTTGGGCTCATTATACCCCAACCAATCCTCAATCTCCCATTTGGGTCTAATCTCCTTCTCTCTATTTTGGTCCCTAAAACTCCCATTTTTGGTGTTAATATAACTTTCCATTTTAGATCCGCATTATGCCCTCATATACTTAACCAACCCCCCCAATCTTTGCAAATTGTCCAATACTCATATTTGAGCTTCAAAAAATAAACTTCCAATTTATTGTGTGTCTTAAAAACTCTCTCATTTTCTCTTTCTTCTTTTCCAGTACTCTCCACATCTCTCAGCTCTGGGTGAGAGGAGTTTGAGATCCACCCCCATCTCTTTTGGACCCGACCTCTTCTATTGGCCCCCGCATTTTGACCTAAAACCCATTTGGTACCTCTAAATCCACCCCCATTTTGACCCCTAAACCCCCCTATTTTTTGGCCCTAAAACTCCCTCATTCTGAGCCTAATAAACCCCTATATTTGGGCTCATTTCCTCCAAACCCTCCTCCAACCCATTTTGCGCCTAAACCCCCCCATTTTGGGCCCTAAACCCCCCCAATTTTGGGCACTAAAACCCCCTTTTTTGGGTCAATACAAGTGCCAATTTTGTTGCCCATATGACCCAAAATAACCCCCTCAACCCCCATTTTTGGGTCTAAAAACTCCCCATTTTTAGCGCCAAAAAATCCACCCCATTATTAGCCCCTAAACCCCCATTTTTGGCCCCTAAATCCCCCATTTTAACCCCTAGACCCCCCCATTTTGGCCTAAAATCCCCATTTGGGCCTAAAAACCCACCATTTTGGGTCTAAAAACCCCCCCCTTTTAACCTAGACCCCTCATTTTGACCCCAAACCCCATCTTCGAACGCTAAACCCCCCCACATTTTAAACCTGAACCCCCATTTTGGGTCTAAAAACCCCCATTTTGGGCCTAAAAACCTCCATTTTGGCCTAAAAACCCCAATTTTTGGGTCTAAAAACCACCCAATTATTTGAACCCTAAATCCCCCATTTTCTCTCTCCTTTTCCAGACCTTCCACACCCCCAGCCTGGGTGACGAGGAGTTTGAGATCCCCCCCATCTCTTTGGACTCCGACCCTTCATTGGCCGTGGCTGATTTCGACGAGCTCGGGGACCCCCCCGGCCCCCCCCAGGAGCCCCCCTTTGCCCCCCCATATGGGGTGCAGCCCCTCGATATCCCGTGGGAATCGGGCCGGGGTTAATGGAACAGGGCGGGGGGCTGCTGCCGGGGGGGCTGTCTATGGTGAGACCCCCAAGGGCTTATAAGGGGGGAGGGGAGGGGGGGGGGGTTGGGGGGGTCTATGATATTTGGGGGGGTTGGGAGGGGGGTTCTATATATGAATGGGTATTTTGGGGGGGGGGTCTATCATGATTTGGGGGGGGGGGGTTTGAGTGGGGGGGGGTCTGTCCATCATTTGGGGGTAATTTGGGGAGTAGGGGGTAATTTGGGGGGGGGAGGGGGTTTATCCATGATTTGGGGGTATATGGGGGGGGTCTGTCATGATATGGGGGGTTGGGTTTGGGGGGGGTCTATTGTGATTTGTGGGGGGGTGTCCTGTTCATGGATAATGGGGGTAATTTTAGGGGGGGGGAGGTCCTCTATTGTGATTTGGGTGTGGGGGTCCTAAAATACATGATTTGGGGGGGGTCTGGTAATGAATAATGGCGGGAGTCTATCATGACTATGGGGGTATTTGGAGAGGGGTCTATTGTGGATTGGGGGGGTGGTGGGGGTCTATCAT